>NW_020528325.1:20000-106160 GCF_003368295.1 Carassius auratus | reverse complement strand
ATAACCAATATGGGAAGTGAAATTAAGTCTATTAATTTTGCTATCCTAACTACAGTTACTTCCTTGTTTTATTTGCATTTGCATCCTTTAAGAACATTTTGAGAATCACTGCTATATTAAATTCAATAGTGGTAGAGTTGATGTTCATACATTCAGCCTCTTGCAGTGTCTCTTATTGTACGTAGCAGCTTAATGGTTTGTGCTTTAATTTCATAGTCCACTCATACACTGAGTGGTGTCTGAATAGAATGCGTCACACTCAGTGCAAAGGTTTGCAGTGTTAAATCATATTAGGAATGTGGTTTAATTAGAGCTCTATGAAACTAGCCTTTTGACCGGCAACTTTGGCATTTTGCCACTCTAAAAAAAGCTTTGGCCACTGTTATTAGCAATAACATTGTACAGTATCTTAAATGACCGGTACCATACCATATGTTACAATCAGCGCAGTGGATTATGGGAAGGTGTTGTTGACTGCTTGACCCTCAGAGTTTTAAATCAAACTCCATGTGATGTGAAGTTATGCATGACCACTGGAGTGGCCCACCTGCAGCCGTTCTAACATAAACATGGACGCTAGTGTTTCAACATAGACATCTCCTATTTCGGGACAGCTGTGGCTCACACACACTCACAAACCCCTTTAAATCCTCACTAAATCTCCAACCCTCTGTGGCCTAGGATGGCTTGTTTGCACCTTACAGTGGCTACAGGCAACTTTTTCCCCAGCTAATATTTATCAAGTTAGCAAGACGGAGGTCATAGAACTGAAATATTAGCTCAACGATAAACCCAATACAGCTGTAATACTTTCAGCTCAGCATAACGTGAAGCGCCTTTAGCGGTTTACACACGCCAGACACCATCATGGCTGTTTTAAATCAACATCAGAATATATTTATGCTCTTATTAAACATTCCTTCTCCTTAATCCTGTAATTGAGCAACAGGTTGTCTTCTTTCAGCACTCTGAATAGGTTTGGAAGCAGTGAATTCCCAGCGCTGCCAAGGAGATGCACTGTCTAGAGTTTCACTGTCACCTGCTGCAGTCTCTGTGTACCTCGGCTGTGATTAGACTGAAAGGTTCTGGCTTTTTAGTACACTTGCCTTTGTGTAACAACAAGCCCAAATTCCTGTTGCCCGTTTTGCTTAGCTGGTGATTCAGGAACTGCACGCCACAACATTTTTTCCTTGGCCTGCTACAGAGCAAATGGGCCGGAGACCCTTTGGCTTAGATTGAGGAGAAGGGGGTATTTCAACCGATTGGACATGGTCCATAAATCAGCACCCACATCCATCTAGAACACAGAGAGAATGAGCTGAGGGGTTAAGGGGGTACAAGGGTGTGTGTTTGAGTATTTAAGTGTGTATAAGCAGGAGACTGGCTAGAGCCGCAGTCAAGGACAAACATTTGTATGACATACATTACCATTCAAAGTTTTTTTTAAGACGTTCCTTATGCTCACCAAGATTGCTTTATTTGATCAAAAGTACAGTAAAATGGAAACAATGTGAAATATTATAACGTTTTTTTTATTATTATTATTAATATTATTTTATTAATTTATGTAACATATTTAAAAATGTCATTTATTCCTGTGATGGGAAAGCTGAATTTTCAGCAGTCATTATTCCCTGTTTTCACTGAAAGCGTTAGGTTAGGTCTTTTAATATGCTGATGTGGTGCTCAAAAAACATTTCATAATATAATCAATGCTAAAAACAGTTGTGCTGCATAAAATTTTTGTGCGAATTGTGATGTAACCACAACCATGAAACCATGATGCATTCTTGGATGAATGGAAAGTTCAAAAGAATGACATTGTTTTATATATAAATAAATATATATTTTTTTGTAAAATTTCAATTCAAGTCAGTGTCCCTGCTCAATTAAAGTATTAATATCTTTCAATAATAAATCAAATTAATACAATTCTTGCTGAACAAACTTTAGTGTGTCAGCGGTTTTCAGTTGATTGTATTGATTATATGTGAAGCCAATGATCTCTATAGAATCTTAAAAATACTGTTTTATGTTTTCAAGAAAAAAAATGAAAATCTCATCTGATGTCATCAAACGCTCTTGTACTCATAATTTAGAACCCGGTTTTCATGATCAAGTCAAATTCCTAATAGATCACGTTTCTGTGTTACTGCTGCTTGGCAAAAAAATTTGCCACATCATGGAAGTAAAAAGGTTGTTAAAACTTTTTCAGGTGTATATAATGTATATATATATTGTGTTTGTGGGTGAAGGACTGACTTTTCATGTGTTGGTATTATTTTGAGTGAAGGAGTAAGGAAAAGTGTTAATTACTGGCAGCTGGAATTGTTCAGAGTTACTGCAGAAAGACATAAAAGTACCAGCCCAGATCCCACTGTCCTTAGGGGGGGGGGTGGGGGGTGGGGGGGGGGACTTTCTCTTGACAGTGGTTTGGCTTGTAAACCACCACTGAGGCCAGCAGGACAGTCTGGCTTGTTTTGACTTCATGCTCCTTGGCTAAGAATAAAACCAGCCTGAGCTGGTGTTGCTTCAGACATGCAGTTTTCCGCCCAACATGCTTTTATGTCTATATTAACTTAAGAATCTGATATGGTAAGGGGATTAAGAATTGTATTTGAAATGTCAAAGAGGAAAAATTAAATATTTATGTATTTATTTATTAGAAATCAGAAGAGGGTAACTGGCATTTTTATTGTTATTTTCCTTTACACTTAAAAAAAAAAAAAAAAAAAAAAAAAAAAAAACTTTTGGCACTCAAATACAGGATCTTACAGGGGCTCACATTTTTGTTTCAGACAATTGGCAGAGGAACAGTTCCTGCTATAAACCCACATGTTTCAAACAGACAAGAAAGAACAGGTGCTTTAGAGAGCTCTGTGTTATAGAATACCTGACCTTGCAGTGACTTCAAGACATTTTCTTCTGGCCTGCACTGTCTTTTAGACTGCTTACAGAGATCATTTTATCATGGACACCAAAAATGAAAATTCAGTTTAATTTGTATATTTTCATTTGTTTTATTTTATCATTTGTATTTTATTTAATAATACAATTGTTAAGTGGTATTTTTTCTAATAATAAAAATTTAATAATTTAATTAAGATAATAGATAATAAATATTTCGCTAAAGAAGTCAGGTCAGTAAATCAAGACAATGCTTTCAACTGGTCATTTGGTTGGATTTTGTAACATTTTCAACATACGGAGGGCCTCTGGGTTGAGGCCAAGGAAAAGACAAACCTATAAAGTGAGAGAGACAAAGTGAGCCCTGTGTCGTAGTTCTGTCTTTACCGTCTTTTTATGTCTGATGTCAATTATGGTGGTGGATTTGCGTGTGATTTCTTTCCTGTGATCTGTGTTTCAGTAAAAAAAAAAAATATATATATATAATAATAAAATAATAATAAAAAAAAGTCCTGAATTTCTTCTGCTGTGGAACAAAAATACACACCCACACACAAAACTGTTTTACTCCATTCAATAAAAGTCAGTGGAGTCTAAAATAAAATTTGGAGGAACAATCTCTGTAAAGACACTGCAGGAAATGAATTCTAAGGGCCAGAGAAAACGTATAATAGCGGAGGAGATACCCCCTGACAATGTAAAAGCGCTTTGAGTTCCTAGAAAAGCACTATATAAATGTAAGGAATTATTATTATTAGTAGTAGTATTATTAATAACAGGGCTAATTTGTGGGGGCATGGTAAGGCTTTGGTAATCAGATCAATCAGATTCACAGCCAATCACAGGCCCCCTCCTTTCTCGGGCCCCAGGGCTTTAGCCCCGCCTAACCCTATTGTTAATACGCCCGTGCCGGTGAGTATGCTGGCCATGCAAGAACAGGGGGATGTTTTCAGCTTCCAGGAATTGGAAGTACAGATCGTTCCATTGGGCCATGCATTATCATGCTGCAACATGAGGTGATGGTCATGAATGAATGGCACAACATTGGCCCTCAGAATCTCGTCACGGTATCTCTGTGCATTTAAAATGCAACTGCATTACCATAACCCCACCGACACCATGGGCCAATCGATCCACAACGCTGACATCAGCAAACATCTCTCACACACACACAACGCCATACACGCTGTCTGCCATCTGCCCTGTACAGTGAAAACCAGGATTCATCTGTGAAGAGAACAACCCTCTCCAAACTTCTGGACATCATTGAGTATGAGCATTTACCCACTCAAGTTGGTTATGATGACGAACTGCAGTCAGATCGAGACCCTCTGAGATGGTTTCTGACAGATTGTGCCAGAAATTATTTGGTTATGCAAACCGATTGTTGCAAGCAGCTGTCCGGGTGGCTGGTCTCAGACGTTCTTGGAGATGAAGATGCTGGATGAGGAGGTCATGGGCTAGTTTAGTGTGGTCTGCGGTTGGTGAGGGCCATTTGGATGTACTGCCAAATTCTCTTGAAACACCTTTTTGAGATGGCTTATAGTAGAGAAATGAACATTCAATTCAGAGGAAACAGCTTGGTGGACATTCCAGCAGTCAGCATACCAATTGCACGCTCCCTCAAAACTTGCCGACATTTGCATTGTTGCTGTGTGATAAAACTAAGCCTAAGGCACACCTATGCAATAATCATGCTGTCTAATCACATCTTGATATGCCACAGAGAAGTACACTAACACAGATTTAGATAGATTTGTAAACAATAATTGAGGAGAAATAGTTTTTACACAGAAAAAGTCTTAGATCGTCGAGTTCAGCTCATGAAAAAAACATTTATAATTTTGTTCAGTGTGTGTGTATATATATATTAGGGGTGTAACGATACGCATATTCGTATTGAACCGTTCGGTACGAGGCTTTCGGTTCGGTATGCGGTACGCATTATGTACCGAACGGTTCGTTGGACTAATTAATTAAAATTTGGAAAAATAAATAAAAAATTGTGAAATATAATGATATGCGTTCAACAAGGTAGCCCAATAACCAAACGACGAAACAGGCAACGCCCCTGACACCCCCGAAGAAGAAAAAAAACACGCAACTTATATGTTTATGTTAGGCTACTCAGTCAGGCGCTCGCTCACTCAGTTACGCGCTGAAGGCTCGTTGCAAAATGTCCAATGCGTTTAACAGACCAGAAATAGAAGATCCTCCAATAACCAACAGGACTGGTGTTTGGGTGCACTTTACCAATCGATCGGGGCATCCAAACAAGCACGGGAAATCAAAATGGACTAGTAGTACTGTACTGTTTCGTAATTTCCTGAGCAGTATGATACAATTAACAGGCCTGCACGTTATTAGATAGAAGAACTGTTATAAATAGAACGTATGCACGGGCAGTTTTGAAAACTTCACTTACTTTGCTCTTGGCATAGTGCAGCACAAATCGCGTTGTATCTTGAAGGGCAACGCTGGAGCCCAGGGTCCAGCGCCGCACATACCGCGTCCTGTGTGAAAGACCCTTTAGCCATTTTGCAACGAGCCTTCAGCGCGTACTGAGTGTGCGAGCGCTTATAGTGGAAAAACGCAGGTTTTAAGAACATGCTTAATGTAATTGAGCCCCGTTACATATTCCTTCACGAGCCCATTTCAGCCAGACCGTAATTCCTTCTTTGTTCCAAAAAAACATAAGCCTATAGAGAACCAATTGAGTAAACACACTCAATATATAGAGTTATAGGACTTCCATATAAAAACTTACATCTTTGTATTTGTTCATAACTACTACAACAATATAACATTTTAATATTTTTTTATAAGGAGCTGTTTTTGTTCATACAGGATGCTGCTAAGAAAACACCATAGAAGATGGGTAAAAATAGTTCCATCACTGTTCAATGTAAAAAAAAAAACAAAAAAAAAAAAAACATTGTTAGTTTAATAAATAAAATATTTTTTAAAAATCAAGGAAATTTATCTGCCGATTTTTTTTTCTTTTTGCTGTTTCTAAAACGTACCGAACCATACCGAACGAACCCGTGACACCAGTGAATCGTATCGAACCGAACCGTGAATTTTGTGAACCGTTACACCCCTAATACATATATATATATAATAATATATATATATATATATATATATATATATATATATATATTAGATTGATACATCATCTGAAAGCTAAATAAGCTTTCAATTGATGTATGGTTTGTTAGGATCAGAAAAATATTTAGTCAAGATTAGGGATGGGTATCGTTAAGGTTTTAACGGTATTACTTACTCTTACCGATACTGCTTAATGTCCGGTACTGTTAACGGTATTCTTATCGGTACTTTGTGTTGTGTGTGGTGTTTTTTTTTTTTTTTTTAAGAACAAGTTGAGAACAGAATTAACATTTATTTTTTTATGTAAAATTAATAAAACAATTATTTTGTTAGCGCAAGAAACAACCATGTTTGAACAAATGGCTATTATACACAAAAAAGGAAAGAATGTAAAACATATAAAAATAAACTATATTTTTTATAAACAGAACTTCTTCGTAAGGTTCTTCTTCAGCGGCATGAGAGATCTTGCAGATCTCACAGACAAACGTCTTTAATAATAGTGCAAATTAGAAATGTTTGGTAAGATAAAATGTGCACGATAACATTATTAAGCAAATCTCTTCGCCATTCTCACTCTTTATTATTAAGCGGGAGTTTTCGTACTGTTATGTGCGTCGTGTGCGTCTGCCGCGCTTGTTTGTGGTGTGTTGTGTGTGTGTGTGTGTGTGTGTGTGTTGTGTGTGTTTGTGTGAATGACAGCATCCGCGGAGCGCATGAGAGATCTCACAGACAAACGTCTCAATATGATTGCACATTAGAAATATTTAGGGAGATAAAATGTGCACGATAACATTATTAAACAAAGATACAAAGTACATACATTTTTTCCCCTCCAGTACCGAAAGCAGAAACCGATACCGTCAGATCTTACTGATACTACAGTCTTTCATAATTTAGCCCCGGGTCCAGTTTAATACCGGGTCTCCGGTACCCCATCCCTAGTCAAGATACGACTATTTGAAAATCTGGAATATGAGGGAGCAACAAAATCTAAATACTGAGAAAATATATTTTATAGTTGTCCACTGAAGTCCTTAGCAATACATATTACTAAACAAAAATTAAGTTTTGATATATTACGATATTAAAATTACAGAATATCTTCATGGAACATGATCTTTACTTAATATCCTAATGATTTTTGGCATCAAAGAAAAATCAATAATTTTGACAGTTTTTTTTTTTGTTTTGTTTTTTTGGCTATTGCTAAAAAATATATCCCAGCAACCAAGTTTTGTGGTCCTATATATGTGTGTGTGTGATTGATTTGAAGGCCATTCATTTTAAATGTCTACATGCACAAGACATGATTATTAAATTCAAACATGCCATTTCTACTATTCATAGTTTCATAGAGAAGCGTAGTCTTCAGATCCAAGGGCACTGGTCATAACGCTTCATGCACAGGCTCTTTTAAAGTGTGCTGGTCTTGAATGCTAACTGACCTTACAGAGTGACCACCTTTCACATGCTTGACAATCATTGAAAAAGGACTGCTCATTAGGTTTTGAAAGGTGTATGATGTGCAGTACATCTTTAAAGATTTATATTTATTTTTTCAAGGGTACATTTCATTATAATTCCATTTCAGTGAGCAGAAGAAATGAAATGGAAAGATGAAATGTTTAAGGGGTGTGGGTCGTGTCATGGCTCTTCCGAGGCATCTTCTGATGGCTAAATCTAGCCTCTGCCTCAGTCCTGTCCACATTCAAAGGAAAGATGTCTCTTTACATGATCTTTTGCTACTCAGTGTATACAATCTAGCTCAGTAGTTTGGGCAAAAAAACATCAGTTCTCACTGGATGAAATATATTCCAACCAATGTGTATTTCCGTAGGTACTATTGTATTTAATTTTACACTGCCAGTCAAAAGTTTGGGGATTAGTAATTTATTATTATTTATTTATTTTTATTTTTTTATGTTTTTGATAGTAGATTCTTATGCTCACCAAGGCTGCATTTACTTGGTAAATAATAATATAAACATAAAAAATAATAAAATTACAATTAAAATTAGTTTTCTGTTTTATATTTCAAAATGCTATTTATTCCTGTGATGGCAAAGTTGCATTATTACAATCCTCAGTCTCATTATTTCAATCTTCAGTCTCACAGAACCCTTGTAAATCATTCTAATATGCTGATTTTGTGCATAATATGATTATTATTAATGATTATTATTTTATATTTAATCTGATATTATTATTATTATATATTATTATTATTATTATTATTATTATCATTGACCAACAACTGATTCGTGTTTTTTGTGGAAGCCATGATATATATATAATATATATTATATATTATATATATATATATATATAAATATATATAATATATAATAATTATATATATGTAAATATGCTAAAAATGAAACTAATATGAAAACATTATAATTATTCACCTTGATTTACTTTGCAAAATTCTGTTTTATTTATTTATTTATTTAGATATTTGTGATAAATACACAAATGCCTGGCTTGTTTCATACATTATCACATTGATCCTTTTAATAATAAAAAAAGGAAATACCTACAAAAGTAATCCAAGCTGTTACAAAAAGGTTGGTTTTTGTTCATGCAAAATATTATTTTGCCTTCAAAACTTTCTGAACTCTGGTACACCATCCAGGTTTATGATCTAATCACCCTTAAAATTGTAGATGTTGCACAAGAGATATTCCTGTACAGGAAGGCCATTGAATGTATCCTTTCACAGGCACAGACCCAGACATCTCCTAACACCAACACCAGCTATATTACTTATGTCCTGCTTAAACATGTTTGCACTTGAAATAGCCTATTGCAATAGCTCCGGATTAAGTGTTGAGATAACTGCACATCTGTAAACAAGAGCAGCGGAGGCTTAAACTCGCTTACATTTTTCATGGTACATTTGTTACTGTTGAAACAGTTTGACTCAAGTTCACAGTCGGGAAGCCCTTGCCCACAGTTCTGCTCTAATTGTGTCTCAATTTAATGGCCAAATAAAAAGACCCACATGCTGCAGACATCTGGATTTCTCAGTGTAAAGAATGGAGATAAACGCGTGTATATTCTGGCTTTTGTCCTTTTGATGTGTGAATGTTGTACAGCTGCCCGCTTGTTTTAAGACTAAATGAAATGACTCAAGACCTGCTGGCTGACCTCTTATGTGTTATGCAGCTCACAGCAAACAAAAGTATAACTGAATAACATATGTACGAAAGACAAGAAGGAATCTGTGAAGATGCAAGCAACAATGTAAATGAAAGTGTGGTTTAACTGTCATTATGGAATTCATTTTGAACTTACACAACTATAAATGAAAGCTTATTTTTCCAGTATCAGGACAACAAGTTTTTCTCCCTACACTACATTTTTGAACCAGAGAACACAGACAAAGATTAAGCGTGTGTGACCTTTCATGAATTTCCATACTTGCATCATGGAGCAAGTGAAAGACATGCATTTGTGGTTAAAAAGGTATATACTTTACATTTTTATCTTGTTTTAGAAAATGGCAGATTGTTTCGCTAGACAAGGCCTTATTCCTCGTCTGGAATCTGCGTTGAAACTGCCATTTGGACCTCCAGCCTGTTGGCCACCATTTAAGTCCATTATATAGAGAGAAAATCCTGGATTTTTTTCCAAAAAAATAAATAAGAATAATAATTTTTTGCACATTATTTATTACATTTTCAAACCCATTTAAGCAATGTTACACTGGTGCTACATGAATCTGTTTTGTTGCTATTTCAAATCCTGAATTATTTCCAGCAGAGAGTGTTCTGAAGCAGATTCTGACTCATCCTGGCTGAGCTTTGATGTTTTACCCATCTTTTCCCTCTCTGTGGTTTCTCAAAGCTTCACATCCCCTTCCTCTTTGAATATCTCTCCTCTGTGGATAGTTTTGCTGTGAACACCTGTTTGTAGAGTTAAACAAGCATTCTTTATTAGCCTTATATTTGAGTGAAAGGTTTAGCGTAAAACATCTCACCAGCACATTCAGATCACAAGGAGATTGCGTTTTTCAAAAAATAGGTGAAGGGCAAGCGACTCTTTGAAACTTAAGGACTAGTTCACCCAAAAAGAAGAAATTCTACAATCCATTTACTCACCCTGATGTTAATTCACAACCTGTATAGCTTTTCACATATATATATGTGTGTGTGTGTGTGTGTGTGTGTGTGTGTGTGTGTGTGTGTGCGTGCGTGTGTGTGTGTGTGTGTGTGTGTGTGTGTGGTGTGTGTGTGTGCATTGTGCGTGTGTGTTTACTAAAAAAAGTTACTGAAAAAAAAAGTTACTGAAAGTTGAAGTGTGAAATGCTGCTCACAGAAAAAACTTAATGCGGCACATAATGTCAAATTTGTGAACAAACAGTGCTAGATTTTTTTTTGTAGATTATGAAGAAGAAAAACAGCATGAATGGAATTGTTTCATCAGTCAGACTGATCTGGTTTTTTAATTCAGTTCAATGATCCCGTTCAATGAACAGGTCACTGGAGGGAGGATTTCAGTGGATAAACACTTAAAGTGTGGATTCTATCACACAAAGCTATCATTTGACTTCACAAGACATTGAATATAATTACAAAAGTCGTATGGATGGATTTTTTTTTAAGATACTTTTATAATGCTTTTGCATCCTTTTAGAAGTTTTAAAGCATTCAGCATCATTCATTGCATATTTAAAACTTCACTTTTTGTGTTTTGAAGAATGAATAAAGTAAGTAAGGTTTTGAATGATGTGAGAGTGAATTGGGTTATTATCATTAAATAAAACTAAAACCGAAAAATTTAATAAATCATAACTTGAAGAAATATAAAAGAAAAAAAATCAGCTATAATCAGAAACATTTCTCATTTCCTCTCATTAGGTCTCATTAGTTTAATTTTAAATACTAAAATAAAAAATAAAAATAAACAATAAATAAATACATACTAAGTAGACTTGTTTAACAACAAATAATAATAATAATAATAATACTCCAATATTCAGCAACGTTTTTTATTACTGTTTAGTTTTACTTAAAAAAAAAAAAATTCATAAACTCATAATATTACTACAATAACACTAAACACTGAGGTAATAATGATAATTTTAATTTGTTTAATTACAATGGACATGAGAGTATGAGAGTGCTAGAAGTTAATAGAGGTGGAGCGAGGTTGTTCTGGTCTTGGCAAAACAACAATTATTGCTGTATGTTTGAACTCATTCCAGCGAGGGGAATCAGAGTTCTATTTCCCAATCATAATACAGAATGACTGCCGTGTTAAAAATCAGGCATTTTGAAACCAACAGTTGCCGTGTTCCCTCAGACCCCTCACCTCCTGTGTTCATTCCTGCCTCTGTCTTGACTGTTGTTTTTGATCTCTGTCTGGTGGACCCCCCATGCTGAGAGCTCACTGTGGTGGTGCTGGTGTCAGAGTGTGTATGTGTGTAAACTGAAGGACGTGGATCCTTGCCAGCTTATTTCATGCATGCCCCATATCGTCCAGATCCAGCTGAAGGCAAGGAGGCTTTGTCCCTCAGCCCCACCATCTGCCACAGACATCCTGTTCCTTTAACCCTCCCTACAGACGCCACCACTGCTAACCTCCACCCTAGTGGGCCTGATCACCGTGTGTGCTAAAGCTAAACACGCTCATATAGAGGTGCAAGGAATAACCATAATATATCATGGTATGAGTAAATTTATGTCACGGGTTGCCATAAAAGGGTGTTTTTAAATTTTTATGATGTGTGATAGTCCAATTATGACCAGTTTTGAAAGACTCTTTCCACAGTGTTGTGATGAAACAAAAATGATTCACTCAGGTCACTTTATATATAAGATTTTGTCTTTTCCTTTTGCCTCCAGACATGTTTTGATAAGCTCTTGTTGTCCGCGTCACGTGATCGGCATTAATCATGGAAATTTAGAGGGTTGTCTCTACTGTGGAATCCTCCAGAACTAAAGCTGAGATACCGCAGCCACATTCATCACTCTTTTATCTGAATCGCGGTTTGCACCAAGTTTCAGTGTCAAAGCTGTCAGGAATCCCTAATCAGCTAGATAAGGATCAGCGGGACGGAGTCTTTCCTCGGCTTTCATCTGCAGACAGGCTGCATGTGACTAATAGCAGGTTAGTCAGGATGAGCCGACTGAGTCATGTGTGTTCTCCAAGCTGCAACTGGCCTAAACCCACTCAACACAATGACATGCACGGTAAATATAAATCATTACACAACCATTGCTGTCAAACCTCAGAGGAGAGGAAGTTTTTCAGACCTAACTCCTAACTCTCACAATGAACTGTTTCTTTTGGGCATTTAACACTTTTTATTGGAAGAACTGGAAATCAAATGGAGGAGAGAATAAATGACACCAAAAGCAACAAAATGCACTACTTGAGCACTAGAGCTCAACATTTCTGGAATTTCAAGACAATGTACAGTAATCTCTAGTGAATTTTGTCACTGTACTGAATATCTACAGATAGGAAATGTGGGAGTTTTTTATTTTTATTTTATTTTATTTGACTTAATGGCAAAAGTGCTCCAATTTACCTGAATCCACCATATATAAAATATATTTATTGTTATTGTGCTTCTTATTATTTTGTTGAAACCTTGATGCATTTTTTTCAGTATTCTTCATTAATCATTATTATAATAAAAGTTCAAAAGAACAACATTCATTCTAAATGTATTTACTGTCACTTTTGTAGAATAATTCAATAAAAAAAGTAATCTTGTACATAAACTGACAGTCACCGCTGATAAGCTACTACTAAATATTGTAGAAACGTAATTGTCTGTGAAGTTGCTTTGCAATGATTTGTATCGTAAAAAGCGCTATACAAATAAATTTGCATTTAATTGAATTGAATAATCTTACTTATATACTTATATATTCTTTAGTATAACTTCTGTTACTGTCAGTGGGCAGAGGCTTATATCTCACTGTGTTAAAAATGATAATTAAGTATGTCTAATATTGTTTTTTTTTTTTTTTTTTTTTTTTTTTTTGCTCCCTGCTGAAGTTGAAGTATTGCACATCCCTGATGCAATCTCATTCAGTCGCATGAGATGCAGAGAGAGAGACTAAGGTGAAGTCACCTCTATTCCTAATTAATCTGCCATTCTGCTGTATTGGCATGTCCAGCTTTGATTAAATAATTATCTAAGCACTAAGCACTGCTCTGATTAAGTCATAATCCTGAGTGATCTGTTACAGAAGCGGTCACTGTGAGTCTATTGCGCTGGATGATGAGCTCATTGTTTCAGGCTCAGAGAGTCTCCTGCCACGGCTGACTGTATTCCGGAGATGACTTTTCTCTTTTATATGTAGTGTTTTATATCTGTCTCTGTCTCTCTCTCTCTCGGTTCATTCTTTCTGCCTCTCTTTCTCTCTCAGCTCCACCTGTCACTAAGGTCATACATACATTCATTGTGTTCTGAGCGCCGCTCCCAATGACCCCCTGACAGGTATGTGCAGGAGCTTGGCAGGAGAACGGAAGAACCCAGAGCAGCATTACATCTTGGGTGATGTGCCTTCTCTGTTGGTACCTGTCTGCTCCCACACATTCCAAAGAGCACGATACATCTTACTCAGGAAGGAGTTATTTTCTTCTCAGGAAGTAAGGTGTATCTGGAGAGAGAGCTGTCTCTGGCTAGGAAGGAAAAGGAGCAAGAGGTCAGGGGGCATTGAGACAAGGTGGACAATATATCATTGAGAAGTGAAGTTATATTCAATTGTGTCCTGTTTGGGGGTCAGCAGATATTGGCTTTTACAATGGTCACTGCCGGAACTGTAATTATAGGCTGTAGACCAATATTTAAATACAATACAATACTAATACAGTTTAATGAATGTAAATGAGATAAGCATGTATTTTGCACAATTTAGAAAATGCATAAATAGATATATATATATATATATATATATAATACAAATAAAAAAAAGGCTTATAAATATTAGGAATATTAGGAAACCCCAAACTTAATTTCGATCATTGGAACCAATAACATCAGAATCAGGCATATACTCCATTCACTTTGCTTTCCCCTGTCCTAACATCTACAATTAAATGATCATATTTATATGATCAACAATTGCCGTTCTATCACTCATCTTCTTGTTGAGCTTTGAAGGGGAAATTCTCCCTCAAATCAAAGTAACATATTGTACTATAGCTGTGGAGATTCCATCAGATCTGTGTTAAAAGCTTTAAGCAATCTTTATGAACTCTCAAAAAGCAGCCAGGCATATCATTAAAATAATTTCTGTAAAAGTCAATTCGGGCTCATACCCAATGCAGGCTTGTGGCATAGCCTCTAGAGATAAATGGATTGAAGGGAGTTGGACACTCAGTTGGGTTTGGGGTGACGGGATCGGAGGTAGTCATTCATCACTCACTATCTTACATGGAAGTTGTGACACACAGAGGTCAAGCCAATATGGCAGCACTGAGCAAGATGGATGCCTTTCATTTGGGTAATGAAGAGTTAACTATCTTGGGGAAAGTAGCGATGGTATTAAATACGAAAGCTGTTGGCATCAAAGGAAGTATTATTTAATTCCTCTCGTTTAATGGAAGACATTGAGAACACAATCTGTGATTGACAACGCAGCCCCCAGACATAATTCCCCACAGACACTTCACTTAGATTCTATCCCTTGTTAATCTCAAATATAATGAATTGCAAAAGTAAGGTTAAACTGCCAATGTGAGTTCATTATCACTAATATATTAGATGATTTACAGTGAATGGGGATGGGATTTCATT
Organism: Carassius auratus; assembly: GCF_003368295.1. Lineage (NCBI taxonomy): Eukaryota > Metazoa > Chordata > Actinopteri > Cypriniformes > Cyprinidae > Carassius > Carassius auratus. The sequence goes on along the minus strand of NW_020528325.1, from coordinate 91,378 downwards.
AACATGGAATCGCTTTGATTTAGCTAGGATTTTGCTAGCCTTTTCTTGACCATCAATCTCACCGCAGTGGTCATTGTCCCTCTTTGGGTGACCTCTACACTTTATTACTCAGCTGAGAGATGAATATTGCCGGTGGCTGATGACCTGCTGGTGAAACAGAATGATTATTGTGTTTTTCATCGCAAGTACAAGACTCCATTTATCTGTTCTAGTGGAATAATAGGAAAAGAGAGCTGTCTGTCAAATGTATCTTTGACCCTGTGACTGACTTTATGGCTACCTTCAGCAATGATAACCTCGGATGTAGCCTTAATAACCCCGGAACAAAGGAATTTTAATGACTTCTCCTCCAGAAAAGAATTTAAATATTATTTCAGGTGAATACATATAGTCCTGTCGTGTCTTTCTTTGTAAGTTGTGATGGATGGAACTACAGTATATTGCTATGGATTGGCTATGTACTGCAGTCATGTTTTTTTATTTTATTTAGAGTTTAAAGTTGTGTCTAGATTAATTTAATGTTTGACTCCTTTTATCACTCTACTTTTGAGTGATAAAAGGGTTTTTAATGGCTTTGAATTTGTTTGCTTTTTGTTTAAATTATCAAGGTTGTGGTTGCATGAGGAGGGTAATGCTCTCGTAACAAAAATAGCTAAGCATCCCCTGAGAAGGTTGTTGGAGTGATAGACAGATAATTAAACTGAAAATTGTGCTTTGATGGTTAACATGTTACATTAGAGTCATAAATCTAGATCAGTATCTCAAAATGATGAGAAACAAATTGAGTTTGCTTATTAAGATCCTTCAGCAACTTTCAACATCAACACAGTGATTTTCAAAACTGTAATTATTTTTACATTTTCAGGGCACCTTTCACGAACACTTCACGGACCTCTTACCCATTCCACAGTGTTTGTCCTGTGCAGCTGCTGGGTGATTTTGCTGGGCTGTCTTATGGCAGTCCCAACAGGTTATTTAGTTTGCCGCCGAGGATCAGATGTTGATTGCAGCATCGGGGAAGGGCTATTGACCTCTGTGGATGAAGATTTGGCTGGGCCCCCCGGAGATGCCCGGTCAGAGTCGTGCTTTTTTTCCTGCAAGAAAGGTTGGAGCGTGGGCTGTCACCCTCCACCCTGAAAGTGTATCTGGCTGCCATTGCAGCCCATCACAATGCAGTGGATGGCTGGTCCCTGGGGAGGCATGACCTGATCGTTAGGTTCCTGAGGGGTGCCAGAAGATTAAATCCTCCTAGGACACCGCTGATTTCCTCCTGGGACCTCTCTATTGTCCTGGCAGGACTTCAGAGGGGTCCCTTTGAGCTGCTGGATTCAGTCGAGCTTAAGTTCCTGTCTCTCAAGACAGCACTCCTGGTCGCGCTCACTTCCATCAAGAGGGTCGGGGACCAAGCATTTTTGGTAAGTGAAGAGTGCCTTGTGTTCGGGCCGGCCTACTCTCATGTTTTCCTGAGACCCCAGCCGTTATACGTGCCCAAGACTCCCACCACTCCCTTCCGAGACCAGGTGGTGAATCTGCAAGCGCTGCCCCTGGAGGAGGCAGATCCAGCCTTGGCATTGCTGTGTCCCGTAAGAGCGCTTGGCATATACGTGGCATATACAGCTCCTGATCTGCTTTGGAGGTCAGCAGAAGGGGAAGGCTGTCTCCAAGCAGAGAGCGCTTGCTCCACCATTCCCCCTAACACGGGGATGCGAGTGCCTTTCTTCTCCCAGTTGGGTCCCCCGGTTGGCGTACCCTGGTCAAGCACCCTGTATCACCCTCGGCAGTCAGACATGTCGCCAGGCCCAGTACTGGTGTTAGCATGCCCGGAGCTCCGGTCAGCCCCTGTACTGTGTTAGGTTTCTATATGGCTTGATTCTCTATGGGTAATCCCATATGTGTATTCTCCCACGGTAAGGTTTCCCTCTTGGCAAACCCATGTCTTCCCTTCACAGACCCACTCTGTCAGTCTCTTCTGGCAGCTGTTCCATCCCCACTCTAAGGTAGGACCTGCCTCAGAGACCCATCCCATATGTAGTACTGCCCCCCGGGTCAGTCCATATCAGTATCTCCACGTCACCTCCCTACGGGTAGGATGTGGTCTCCGTAGCTACACACTCCGGAGCCTCCGTCTCCTGTGGCCCCTTAGGTGCCAAGGTCAGTGAATTTGCACTGGGGCTTTGGGAAGGTTAGGACCTTAAGCGTAGCTTTTGTGGCACGCCACGGCTTGTCGACAATTGCAGCGCCACAGGGTTGTGACGGTGTTCAGGTTGTGGTGTTTTCCAAAGGACCCCATATGTCGTTTAGGGACATGTTCTCGGCTCCTCAGCGTAAAACCTAATGAGTGGATGCACCTGTTGCCCTATTTATACCCGTTGGCACGGGGAGTGGCTCTGGTATGTTGAATCCACTTGCCAATTTTCATTGGTGTTTTTTCTTGAACTCAATTGGCCTCCCAAGTGAGACCCCATATGTCGTTCAACATAACGTCTCCGTTCCCTCCTTCAGGGAACGAGGGTTACGTACATAACTGAGATGGTTATGTTAGATAAACTATAAAATATCTTACAGCAAAACACTTGGGATTTTAACCCTAAATGTTCTTTTTAAAAAGTAATAGGACACTAATTTTTTACCCTGTTCATAGAAGTGCCACAAAAAAACACATTATCACATAACTATGGCCTGAAGACATGTGTCTCTCAATCAGAAGAACATTCCCACATGCTTATAAAAAGTTCTGAGTGAAACCTGGATAATAACCAAATGAAAACTCAAACTTTTCTTTGGTGCAGATGTTTATTGCCCTTTTTTCCCCCAGGAAGAGAGCTGCCAGCACCAACTAAAAGCTCCTGGGTCATTACTCTATTAAACAGAGCCATGGCCACATTGAACAGATTTACTGTGAAAACACACTCACTTTTAAACAATTTCCGCCCTTGCTTCTCAGAATTATCAAGAGCGCTGAAGCTGACCCCTTTTACCTTGTTTTTTGTTTTTAATGTCTGCTCTACAAAACCTTCTCATGTGTTTCCATTCGAAAGTGAAGAAACTAGGGCAGTAAGCTTCTTTCTTTTTTAAAGACACTGATTTTTATTTTCCAGTTTATGGGCCTGTTATAATGAGATTATTGCCTGAGTACCAGGTGGGAGAGGTAGAGATGGATGTTTTCCCCTCTACTTTTGACTAATCATTCTTTCATTTAAAGTAATAGTTCACCCAAAATGCTTAAAAATGACTAAACCTCTATTCATAATATTGCTTTTTCCTCTAAATAATAATCTTGTCTAAAACAGTTAATGTGAGAAGACAACATGAGGAGGACTTTTTCCACTAGAAGTATTTTGGACGTGTATTTTGGCCAGAAGAGAGAATGTTTAAAGTTAAAATTCCTTAATGATGAATATGTTTCTTAAAAGCAAGCAGCTTTTAATTTCACAAGACCTTAAAGGGGGGGTGAAATGCTCGTTTTCACTCAATATCCTGTTAATCTTGAGTACCTATAGAGTAGTACTGCATCCTTCATAACTCCAAAAAGTCTTTATTTTTATTATATTTATAAGAGAAAGATAGTCTGTACCGATTTTCCTGGAAAAACACGAGCGCCTAGAGGCGTGACGTGTGGGCGGAGCTAAAGAATCAAGAGCGCCAGTAGGCTTTTGCGTTGAGAGCGTCTGGAAGCTGTGACACAGATCCAGAGGCTGAAATTTAACAAGAGCAGCATCAGCAAAGGCGTCTCTGTGTGGTATGTACTGAAACTGTATATATTTGCTTAGCGGTTTTGGAAAATGACTAAGTTCCACTTTATGTCGTCTTTTTTTTATTTATTTTTTTAAGCTGTACATGTGGAAAGTGCAGTTTGATGACAACATCGCATGTTGTTTACTTGATGTGCTTACGCGCCGATAGCTAAATTAACAACACAGATATTTGAAACAGTTTTACTCACCGCCTGCGGTTCCAACACACGATCGTGACCCTTTTTCGTTGGGACTGCATTATCCTTAAGAAATAAACGATGTGCAAATCCAGCATCAAACTGGGCCTTGTTTGTAAAACAAACATCTTCGAAATGCAGGGAACAAACAAAAACACTTGCACAACTCCGCTGATGCTCTGTAAAAATAAACTCCATCCACTGGTCCCTTAATGCTGTTTCTCTTTTGGTAATCTGTGCGGGGTTGTCTTGCCCTGGCAACCAAAAACACACTCCTCTTGTGACTTTTCGCGACGCTCTCGCTCTGATCAGGCTGTGCTCAGCCTCTCAGTGCTCTGCTATACGGGAGAGCGCGCTCTTCCGGCAGAAGTGCCTTAGGACCCATATAAGGAAATTCCGCTCCATCTAACGTCACACAGAGCCATACTCGAAAAAAAAAAAAAACTTTCCGAAACTTGTGACAAACCGGAAGAGGTTTTTTTGGAACAAAAATACTCCTTCAAACTTACAACTTAATTTTTGAAACTTTGTCCATGTTCAGCATGGGAATCCAACTCTTTAACAGTGTAAAAAACTCAGTATGCATGAAATAGCATTTCACCCCCCCCCCCCCCCCCCCCTATAAATAATAGACTGGAGTCATATGGATTACTTGTAGACCATTGTGATGTTCTCATTCTGATGGCACCCATTCACTGCAGAGGGATGAAATGCTAAATTTCTCAAAATCTTTTCTGATGTAGAAACAAACTCATCAGATAAGCCTGAGGTGAGTACATTTTCAGGTTTATTTTTTATTATTTTTTTTATTTTTTGCGTGAACTATTCCTTTAAATTGATTTTTACTATTTCATTTAATGCTTTCCTTGTTTATACAAGACTCATCTAATGGGTCGTCTAGATTCATAAAATTGCAATGGAGACTTTTATAGCCCTCTAGAACCTCTATTTTGAAGAATTCATATTTTGCAGTAAATTACAGATTACATGTAAAACGGAGTGGCAATGTGGCAAAGTTTATGTTTTTTGTCTCCTTATAACTAAACAAGGTCCTTATGCCTTGTCCCTCTTATGCACTTGCAGTTTATTCACACATTTTAATTAGACAACACTACAGCACCCTGCAATTACACTTCCTTATATAGACTTTATGGTCATTGTGGGCTATGGCCTGTCAAAGCTATGCAAATAAAATGTAATTTTGTTTATTGTGAAAGCAAAATAGTTTGGAGGTGAAAAGTATTATTATTATTATTTTTCTTTATGATATCTGGGGGGGGGGGAAATTACAGCATATGATCACTGGGTTACAGAGGTTAGCTTAAGCTTTGTCAGAAAAACAAAAAACAAACAAAACAAAAGACTTGAATAGACATTTAGTAAGCAGTTTACCAATAGGAAGCTATGCAAGTTTAGAATAAATTACAGTGAAGTTTTTTTTAAACGTTCTGGTGATCAGTTTTAAAACAATTTAGTACTCATATCAAGAGAAACATATAATATTTTAAGTAAATCTAACCCTTAGATTTTGATTATTTAAAGCTGCTAATTACAGAGTTCTCTCAATAAGACTGCTGCGCCTGAGGGCCATGTATTCTGCAACGTGTTTTTGAACATTCACAGTTGGGCTTGTGGTGCATAAGATCATAAACAGAAACTTCAGAGTGCAGGATACTGAGAGTGACTAACCGTACACCCTGACTACATCAGAGCTCATCATGTTCTTTCTATTTACATGAAAGGGCAAGTTCGTGCTTGTTGGACGAGGCAAACCATTTCACTAAACATGCACTTTCACAACGAAGTGAGAAAAGCCCTTGATTTATTGTGCTTTTTGCTTGCCTAGATCTCTTTGGCAGAGTAGGATATTTTCATTTCAGCCTTCCATGGATTATACGTCTTACTTCAAAAAACACGTGAGCATCTTGGAACCTGATTTCATCTATTTCCCATGTAGCATTTGAAAAAGTAAAAGTGTACAGAACTCACTCTCTCTATACTTTCGTATGTATTAGAGGAGGTTACGCTGTGGCCATGCAATCCATCAGAATTTGTCCCAGCTTCCCCAGACTAAACACACTCTCATTACCCGGCCTTGTCGCCCCCAAGGGCTCTCTCAGACCATGTTTATTAGCCCAAGACGGAGTGCACACAAACACTCAGGAGGTAGTTGTACGGTGAAAATGCTTCCCTGAATGCAGTGGCACACTCAGGCGGGCTGGGAGTGCGGACATAGAAATGACAACAGGTGAAATGTTGCCATGTCAAGACGCCATGGGCCTTTGAAAGCAAGGTGATGACATCATTACGCCTGAGCAAAGCATTCCCACATTTCTGGTGCCCTGGTGAAAAGCGAGGCGGTGAGCTGAAACAGATGATCTGACTTGTTTTCTCAGTTAATCTGCTACTGAAATTCACATATCTATTGGGGCTAGTTTTATTTCATACTCATTTCACTTTTTTTTTACTTAATTAAAGGGATACTCCACCCCAAAATGAAAATTTGGTCATTAATCACTTACCATGTCGTTACAAATCCGTAAAAGCTTAGTTTGTCTTCAGAACACAATTTAAGATATTTTGGATGAAAACCGGGAGGCTTGTGACTGTCCCATAGACTGCAAAGTAAAATACACTGTCAAGGTCCAGAAAAGTAGGAAAAGCATCGTCAGAATAGTCCTTCTGCCATCAGATGGTTCAACACTAACATTATGAAGCGATGAAAATACTTTTTGTACGTGAAAAAAATACACAAAAATAATGACTTTATCCAACAATTTGTCTCCTCTGTGTCTCTCTACATCACTGTAGCTCCATTTTGGAGAATACTGTACGAGCTGAGCTAAACATAAGCAGTGTATGCTCTTCTGTCAGCCGCACCACAAGGATATGTTTTCCAAAATATCTTAAATTGTGTTCTGAAGACAAATGAATCATTTATGGGTTTGGAACGACATGGAGGTAAGTGATTAATTACACAATATTAATTTTGGGGTGGAATCTCTCTTTTACTGGAGAAATTGGCAGTTGTTGGTCGTGACCACTCTTTTGGCCTCTTTTACTAAACAGTGGTGCACTTTAGGGCTAGACAAGGGAGCTGTTGATTGTGTTAGTGTGTCATGTGATAGACATTTCTGAGAAGTGTCAGACATCAGCTGTTTACATTAATGACAAGTACTCAGGTGTCAAATGTCTGTTAAACACCAGAATCTTGAGGGAGTGAAAGAAGTTTGACACCCTACAGCCACAGTAGCATTGGTTTGTGAGTGTGAAACAATAACGCTATACAGAATGTGTCTGTTGAGGAAGAAGGTTTGAAACTGTAGCTTGCTAAGGTATAATTATATATTAAAGAAAAAAAGAAAGAAAGAAATAACATTTTAACCAGAGATAGATTTTCTGGCACAAAAAAGTTTTTAAACAAACGAACTAATTCTAAAATAGTGCTGAAAATACACTCTAAGGGGCTGGTTATACGACACCATTTTCAACTAAAAATACAAAACATTTGACACATTTTGGCCATTCATTTAGACAATAATTGTGCTTTTGGGGCCTGAAAAAAAGGCGAACTTCTGATAATGGGTTTCAAAATGCAAGAGTTTGTAAACAATACTATTATCATCTGTGTGTAAACTATAAACATTTGTAAAAATGGTGCACATTCGTATTACATGTTCAGTCTATGAGGATGCATGAGTTTCTTTACAAAATGACATCACAAACTACTGGTCTGGCGTGAATAATACATTTTTAGTTCTTAATAAGTTATAAGTAGTCCTAAATTCTGTGCAGAGACTCGTGGGTTAGTAAATATTTTTATTATTATTATTTTTTTTTTTTTTTTTTATCTGAATGAGCTAATTTACTAAAAACAATACTATATATGAAAGAGGACAATAAAAAGTCTGTCATTAAAACTTTACTATACAGTATTACTAAGCTAATAGAAAAAAAACATTTTTATTTCAGTTAGTAGTCTCACTTTTTTCAGTTTTTGCTTTCCAACACGGTTACAATAGATGTACAGTGTTACTATCCATTCTCCACAGGCTTTATCAAGACTGACCTTAAAAAAAACAAGCAGTCACTTTTTGACATCTCTACATGTGGAAGAATTGACAATAAATCAGACTTGACTTGACTCTAAATAACATTAACAACACCATCCAGATGTGTTCCCTTTGTCATAGCATCTCTGGATAGCATGCAAATATCTGTACCATCCACAAACTACTCAGGTGATCACTCAATTTGCATAAAAATACCATTTCAAGGCAAGAACCACTTCATGAAAGCAAGAACAATATTCAGGAATGTGTTTTTTAAATGAGAAGTTTATTTGGTTCTCCATAGGCCCCTATAACAACCCCTTTTCCTGGCCATTGTTAGATAGCAGTCAGAGGAGAACCAACTGTCTAGAGGCTGTGCATTGGAGATGGATCCATGCATCTGCAGCATCAGATATTGATTTATGCTTCAATGCTCTTGCACAGAAACAGCTGTTTCAAAGAGTTTAGATAACTGAGGGAATATTTTATGAGGCAGATAGATTTATTTTATTTGATCAGTTTATTTTATGTGTTAAATCAATACAACAAAATACAGAATATTTATTATTTTGTGAAATAAACAAACGCATGCATAAACTTTTTTGATTCATTGCATATTCACAATGGATATTTTAAAGAGGTCTTTTTAAGCAAAGCGGGTTGTCATATAGCCAGTCATAATAATGATGCTTCTATTCAACATAATATTTGAACTCTAGATATATTTCTTTTGGAAGAGCAGTGTGAGTTGTAAAATGCATAATCGGATGCACATGTGGACAGCAACAACAAAGACCACCAATGCTTATCTTGTTGACTTAACTATTCTTTTTGGCACTTGTAGGGTTTGTGTGCAAGTGTATGTGAAGTTTTGTCTGCCTTGTTTGAACCAAATATCCCACAAGGATAGCAAAACCTGTAATCACCTATCAGACAATGATCCCCACATCGAAAACAGTCTAATAAACATGCTATACAATGTCTTAATGAAAATGTAAAAAAATAGCAAAAATGTCTGTGAGGGTCAAGTTAGGTTGAGAAAGTATAATTGGGTAAAAAAAAGTCTCTGCCATGATAGAAAAACAAATATGTTGTGTGTGTTTGGTGTGTTTTGTGCAGCAGTCAAAGGAGAGAGGATGTCTCAGATTTCCCTGCACAGAGACCCTCCCTTTTTCAGGATGACTCACACCTCTGCAGTGGCTGACACTCTCACCTCATTCACAGCCCTTAATGAGCCATGCTAATGAGCGGCACATCAATAGGCAGCTTTGATTTTCACCTCTGTTTGTGAGCCTATCACATGAACGATGATGTAACAGACTGAACCAATGCAAGAGAGCAGACCCAAACCATAGATACCTGTTCATTCAACATTTCTTCTCATTCAACAGCAGAGGCGGATGACTTGGCTTCTGATTTATATACGACACTGTAGATTTTTTATTTATTTTTTTTTTTTCTTAAAACAATATATATGACCTTAAGATTTTAAATAGGCTTTAAATAAATTTGAGAGACTGGGGTCATGTTTTTGGTCACTCAGAGAGCAGATTGCTTCTGTGAGCTTGTCATATGTGCTCAAGCCTTACCTTTTTATGCAAAATTTGTCTCATGTCCACTGCTCAGGGCAGTTTCTTCCATCATCAGAGGTGAGGGTGATGTAAGGTCTCTGAAGGGCTAGTGATTGCCCTCTATGGGACATATAACAGGAAGCACTGGCCGATGCATCATTTCAAGTAACATTGTTGACTGCAAACCACAATGTGCAGCGAACTATCCTGCCTTTTTTGATATTGGTAAATGATTATTATTAAATGCAGAATAATAAAACTGTATTATTGTAAAACCACTGTAGTTTTTTTAACGTAGTCCTATATGTTTTTTTCTTTCTCTTTTTTTTCTCTCTGTTTAAATTTTTTAAGCCTTGAAAGAGCTTCCAATTTCCTCTATACACCATAAAACAGTCATAGAAATGACAGCATTTTTTTTCCAAGATTAAATTAAATGTAGATTTTTTTTTTTCCCCTGCTTTTTTTTCCTCCTGATTTTAACACATTTTATATATTTCTTATAAAGGGAAGTGACAAGTAACGTCTGGGTGTAGGGAATAAATTTAATTTAACTTTTCAGCAGTGTTATTTTTTTTATCTAATTAAACACAAAAAGCAGAAGTTATAATCCATCCTAGAATTAATGTTTTATGATAAAGCTTTTCTTCCTATAAAATCATCCCAGAAGATGGAACATTTGCCCCAATTGAAAGATCACCCATGTATGAACACAGGAACAGTGTCCATGCGCCACCTTCAGTATTTTATTAAGAGAGAGACTGGAAGACAGGAAAAAAAAAACAGCTTCCATACACATATGTTTTCATAACATATGCCTCGCTTCTATAGTCTCACATAGTAAAGGATCCTGAAACATTCGGTGCGAGCGGCTTGTTTGGTTTCGCTTGCTCACGTGTTGACGTTTGCGTCCCCGTTCAGTTTATCTAGTGATATGCGCGTCTCGCGCATCGTGGGTCTAGACCGGAGCGCGTTAAGGGTTAAAGCGCGCTGCTTGGAGCCTGTAGGGCGGAGTGGAGAGGATGTGATTGGAGCGCTACTCATGATGTCATGTACATGAAAAAGCCAAGAAGTAGTTAAGAAGGCGACTTGTAACTCTGGAAAGAGTGGGTGAACCTCTGAGGCGCAGAGAGCAGACGCACGCGAGCGATATTTTGGACTGAAAACACAGAAACGGCACCATGGTGCAGCAAATGGACAACAGCGAAACGGACAGCATGTCCAGAGAAGCCACCGACTCCGACGAAAATGAATTCATGGTTTCGATAAACCCAGACTGGTGCAAGACAGCGACCGGACACATAAAGCGACCGATGAACGCGTTTATGGTGTGGTCTAAAATCGAGCGGAGAAAGATCATGGAACAGTCTCCAGACATGCACAACGCCGAGATATCCAAACGCTTGGGGAAGCGCTGGAAAATGCTGAAGGACAGCGAAAAGATACCTTTCATCAGGGAAGCCGAAAGACTCCGGCTGAAACACATGGCTGATTATCCAGACTACAAATACAGACCCAAGAAGAAACCAAAGCTGGACAGTTCCTTCAAACCATCTCCGGAGAAGTCCTTCAACAAACTGTCCAAGAACTCCAAGAAATGTCCCAAACTGAAAACGAACAAGACGGGAAGTAAATCATCTCACGGCTACGGAGATGAGTACGCGTTTAAGAGCATGAAAGTTTCAAAGACTGTTATTAAAAGTGAATTCACGGATGAAGACGACGATGACGACTCCGAAGAGGACTCTCGAGTCCGAGTGAAGGAGGAGGAGGAAGAGGATCCGATCCGAGCCTATAATGTAGCAAAGGTTCCCGCCAGCCCAACTTTGAGCTCGTCTGCGGAGTCCGAGGGCGCCAGCATGTACGAGGAGGTCCGGAACAGCAGACTCTTCTACAATTTCAAAAACATCACCAAGCAGAGCACAATGTATCCAGCATCCGTCTCACCAGCATCCTCTAGGTCGGTTTCCACTTCTTCCAGCTCGAGCGAAGACGCGGACGACTTGCTTTTTGACTTCAGTTTGAACTTCGCCTCCTCCGCGCAAAGCTCGGAGCTGGGCAACCAAAACCCGGGGAATCTCTCCCTCTCTCTGGTGGATAAGGAGTTGGAGTCTTTTAGTGAGGGCAGCCTCGGCTCCCACTTTGAATTTCCAGACTATTGCACACCTGAGCTCAGCGAAATGATAGCTGGGGACTGGCTTGAAGCGAACTTTTCTGACTTGGTTTTTACATACTAAATAAGACAACTTAATAACATACGGGAGAGGTATAATGCTCTGTTCTGTACTTATTTCCTCCACTGTCGTCTTCTGCTGGTCCACATATAGTGGCTTTGGGAAGGAGGCAAGTATGGCAAGCCATTTTAACATTTTTTTAATTATTTTTTTGTTATTTTTATTTGTAATTTTATTTTATTTTTTGTCTGTGCTTATGTTAATAGTATTTTTGTTGTTGTTGTTTTTTGTTTTTTTTTTATAATCCAAACGTGGATATACTGTTTACTTCATAGTACTTATTCCTATGCTACTAGTCACTATCCCATCATTAAAATTTCTTACTTGACTTCACACTAGTTTACTTGTCATGCAAAGACTAGTAAGAAAAAGCTTCTTAATAGTTAAATTCAGAATGCTATTAGAAACAAGTGGAATAAACACTAGTTTCTAACAATATTATTATAATAATAACTTTGAATAATATATATATATAATATAGTAATATATATATATAGTAATATATATATATATATATATATATATATATATATATATATATATATATATATTGTGCACACACAATTGGAATACGTCAAAATAGTAGCAAAGGAATAAGTTAGTAGCAGTGAAATTTAATAAGTCACTATTAAATTATTTGCAATACAAAAAAGTAATAGTAACAAAATACAGACACTAGTTAGAATGAAGGAATAAATGTTAAAATGGTTTACCATAGGAGGGGAGAGGTGTGGGGAATTAGATGCTCATGAAGCTGGTACTGTAGCAAAAAAAGAAAAAAAGTCTGCAGACCTTTTTTTTTTTCTGGCAGCATGACAGGGTTTTATGGATTTTTCTATAGGTCTACAATTACTGTTCAACTAAATCAGACCACAAAGGGGAAAATCTGAGAACTTCTATGCATCTTATACCCTCTTTGTAACTGCAGGGAGCTGAAAATGTAAAGACTGTGGACTGACTCAAAGCAAATCTGTGAACTATTACTGTTCAGGACGTTTCTTTCAATTGTTGTTTAGTCATTTCTAAATGCCAGACCTTTTTTTTTTTTTTTTTTGGGACTGATTCAGTTTACCTACTGTTTTGAAACTTAAGCAGCCTAAACCTCCTTAGAGTTGCAGCTGTTAGAGGAAGCATTTTGATACATAACAGACCTCATCTTTTTAAAAGAAAGCAAACTATTTTCGGGCATATTTTTGTACAGTTAAAAAGGGAATGTTCTTACTGGGCACTCAGTGAGTTTCAGGCACTTCTTCCCTTTATCATTTCTTTTTTTAAGCATGCAAGGGAGTCCTGGTTTAAGGATTAAGTTTAAATTAAAACTTGCATCAAAAATGCCTTGTGGTTTTAAGCTAGGTTTTGTACAGCTGTAGATCAAATTTGTTGAGTATTTGTAGAACATATGGCATTGGGAAGGGGGAAATTCAAACCACAGTGCTGGTATTAGTTTCAAGATTGTATATGTACTGTAAAATAGTAAAGTTAGGAGTTTATGTATATCATACTCGTGATATGTGGATGGGTCCCAAATCGCAGGTGTGAGACTGGATTTTTTTCTTTCTTTTTCTAATGGCACATACTGTTTCCCCTTCATTTTTTGTGCAATATATTTACTTGTAAATGCAGACCATCTTCAATTTTCTTTTTTCTTTTTTTTTTTTTTTTTTTTTTTGTTATTTTTTCTTTTTTTTTTTTTTGCATTTTTGTAGCAAAATGATGAACAGGCAGACTTTTACTCTGTCAACATCATTACTTGTCATGATGCTGAAGTCATTGATGAATAAAGAAATCAGCTGGAACTGATCGTAACTGAATATGGTCACATAGTGTGCTTTTCTGTGGAGAAAACCCCCACCGTTTCTCTTTAAACTGACCCACAAAAACTGGATAGTTGATGTCCTGCAACCAATATGAAAATGACAATTTTTTGAAAATGTGCCATAATGATCAAATAATGAATGTTGGTGGTTTGAAAAAAAAAAAAAAGGTACATTCCATATCCTCGTCTCAAACATTTTATTTTCAACTCAAGACTGCCGTCTTTTCTATTAAAAATGACAACAATAACCATATACCTGTATATTTTGTTTCTTGCACTTAAACATATTTTGTTTATTTTTATGTGGGTCTTACATGAAGTCTGTTTTGATACAAGGTTTGGAATATGATGGACTCTTTGCCAGGGAAAAATGAAGTACAAGGCAGTATTCCAAATCCTCACATTCCAAATGTGAACCTCTCTTTGACTCATCTTTTAATAAACAAATTCTTACCACGATAAAATCTCCTCTCACTTTTTTACATGAAATGGTGATGTCATTGTTTGTATTGTAATGAGTGGGCTACCAATAAAAATAGGTCAAAAAGCTTTACATAACCTGATTTTACTTTGAAAATATTAATCTGGAAACAATAAAAACCTACCAGTTTAAATCATAACAATGCCTCTGCTTCTCCCGTTCGAAGCAACGGCCCCTTTAAGAAATCAAATTTTGCGCTGTTTGAATACAGAGTCCTGTGATTGGTGGGATTTTGTGGCCTGTTGGAGTGAAGGGGAGAAACACAGCATGAATGCTCCACAGCTGCCTCTAATCACTGCCGGAGAGCCCACCTTCTCCTATGCAGCCCTCCGACGCACACTGCCCTCTTTTTTTGTACTAGTGACCAGTCATGCAGTTTAGAAAAACGGGTTATAAGCAAGAACACAGAAGCACTCTTAAATATAATCTGTCCTTAGACATTTAGAAATCAATATGCATTGAAGAAGATGATTACTGCATCATTAATGTGCTCACGGCTGCTTTTAGACCATTTCTGAAGCATGCAAATACATTAATGCACTTCTTCATTTCTTAAAGATGCAATTAGTAAATTTTGCATGGAATGCACAAAAAAATAATAATATGAAAATTAAATACCTTAATTGCAAATTAATTAAAATTTGGATACATGGCTCCTTTTCTTTCTGATGGCTGATTTCTGCCACATAATAGAATAGAATAAAGGTAATTGTGACTTTTTATCTCCCAATTCTTTGTTGTTGTTGTTGTTGGTGATTCTTAAAAAAAAAAAATATATAGAGTTAACATCAGGCAATTCTTACTCTTTCCTCAGAATTGGGTTTATATGTTGCAGTTCTGAGTTTATATCTAATAAAAATGATCTAAATGAGCAAAAAGCAGCTTTGCATACAGGTAATGAAGACACATGGCGAGCAAAGATAAATGCATTACATCATCATGATGTAATCAAAAGTGTTTAACATGCATAGATGTACTATATGTATTTTGTTTGGCCATTAAGTAAGTCAGGGCATCAGTAATAAAACATTTATCTGGCTATTACTTTACCTGACCTCTTGGTCAAAGTTACTAATGGATTCAGGGAGTGATTCCCCACAGAATATGCGCATTGATTTTGTGCTCCTCTGAAATATCTGGTCGGGCCTAATGTCACCGGAACGCAGTGAAATTAAATTAGTGACCCGTTAAATTTTTCCTCCGTTTCCTCTTTAAATAAATGGAAATTTGAAATGCTTGGGTGACATTGAGTAGGATAACATCTATCAAGCCCAGCGGTTGGAATCTGGTGACAAAACAAAAGTAATTTCCAATGCATTAATCTCTTAAATCATTCATAAAATCTGGAAAGCATGGCCAAATGCCACATGGGACATCTACATAAAGATGGTTAAAGAACATTTTTAGATAGGATTTGTTGCTCAAAATCTTAGCAAGTCTTCCTCCAAGATGATTTGAAGCTTTGAGTTGCACATCTATGTTATTCTGCTTCAGCTACCTCAGACAATAATAGTACATTGGACCATGACAACAATGCTGTTTTTCTCACTCCAGTGTAGTGTGGAGTCACCACGTGAATGTTGCATTCTGAATATCCTCTGTTTTGTCATATGTGCCTCTATGCTTGGCAAGAGAAAAGCTCACCGATGTTTATTGCTATCAGATAGATCACTCCTCTTTGGAACTCAAAGTACAAGAAAAAAGATTCACTATTGAACCGGTAATAGGAAATGCATTTCAGCAATTGTGGTGACAGTCTTCTTGTGGAGAGGAAGGGATGACCTGTTATGTTCCTGTCACTTGCTGTCCATTTTTTGCATTGCATGTCAGTCACCAGAGAAGATTTAATTCTTTTGTTGTGCAAAGTGTCAGAGTAGTGGGCTTAGATTTTATTTTATTTTATTTTATTTTCAAGTTTGGGAAACCCTTCATATTATTGATAACAGAGAATGTAATACATTTTCTTTCACTTTGTATTTTTATATCAACATGGTATTCAAATCAGTGTGATAGACAAGTTAGGTCAAAAGTAATTTAAGTATTAAAATATATTATACTTGGGCATTTACTAAAATGTGTAATGTAATAGGTTACATTGCTATCTAATTTTAATCATGTAATCTGTATTCAGTAATTAGTAATCTATAGCAATAAAGTAATCTACCCAGAACTAAATTTCTATTAATATAATGTATGTTAATGCATAGTTAATTAGAGCATATTAATTAAATACATACCTTTCATACTTTACCTTGGTGACCATCGCTTTCACCAAACAACATCTTTTATGGTTTTTGTCCTTTAGCACTGAATAATTCTCTGTGTTAATGGGGTTTGCATTTGCTGGCCCTTCGACAAGCCTTTAGAAAGAGCCCTGACCCCTGCTGCTCTGCTGAGATTTGTGGCATGTCCCTAGAGACCCCCTGAGCCTCGCTTTGGCCCAGCATCTCACCACATCAGGGAACATTTTCAAAATGATAACATGAACTAAGCTGGATTTGCACCGTCAGGCTCAGAGATAATACAGCATGCCTATGGTGGGTCAGTTGCTTCTTCCATTGAATGCATACTCCCTCAGTTCAAAATAGCACTTAAATTGGTGCACTTTCAGGACCAAGGCTATTTTAAAGAGTATTACACAATAGCGCAGTACTCTGTTTTAATCATACCACATAATCGTGGCCGTTTCATCATTAATCTAAAGTTATTCCATTGCGTTGAGGCATACTAAGCTGGATCCAGAGATTAATGTTATGTTTTAATCTTTCTCAGAGTTACGTTTTTAACATAAATTTGGTTGTTTACTTAACTTTTTAGAGCTAGAAAAGGCTACCTTGTATATTTATATTAAGTTATATTTTACCCAATCTGTTGCGCAAGAGAACAACTTTGAATGTATCCTAAATCCAAAGGTAATCTACCTTCTATGATCATACTGAGAGCAATATTAGAGTTTTACTGCTCACTGCTCCCTTGTATGTTTTTTCTATCTACTTGGAAAATTCTGTTTGGATGTCTGCCCAGATACATGGATTTAGGTATGTAATTTTCCCCTATTTTTCTCTCTTCCCTTCTTCTTTCCTTTCCCCTCTCTCTCTCTCTCTCTCTCTCTCTCTCTCTCTCTGAGGAGACACAAGAGCTGCACAAACCTCTCATTCAGCCTATACGTTTGTGCTTTTAAAATTCAAAGAACTTTCTTTGTCTTATTCACTTTCTTTCGTTCTTTTTAAATGCAGAAATCTTTGACAAAATTGCTCCCTGTAAGTGGTACAGATCCTGCCTCTCAGGAATGAATTTGAACAAGTTCCCTATTCTGTCTTACAAGTGATAACGGTTGAAATCTTTCTGGGTCTCCCCCAACCCACAACCTCCCTCTCATGCCCAAAACAAGCAGTAAAGAACAATAGCTTAAGGGTATACGATTTTGACCAATCCAGCAGCAACTGCTTGTCCATTCATATGCATCTGTAATTTAATACTGTTCTGAGGCCTCAGCAATCTCCCCCGACCCCATTCTTGCTTTCTATAGAAGCGCTTTCCAATGCACTCTGCCCAATGACCATTGTTATCCCCAGTGTCCCCTGCTTTCTCTTTGAATTCAGATGTTACCCGGGTTACCCCATTAGGGCTACCCTTCATAGTTTGCATCAGCATGAGGTCTAATTTGAAAGTCCCTACTGCTTCAGTAAATAATTAGCACATCAAACCCCCCTTAGGCTCCTCACAGGAAGCTTAGGTCACTAGAAGAGGTTTATTTTGATGAAAGCTGTGCTGTTGAGTTCAGAGATGGTGAATTTTTACTTCCCAACTTTAAGTCAACAGGTGTTAATATTGAGTATAACTTAAAAAGAAAAAGAAAGCGGGAAAGAAGTGTGCATTTATTCATGCCAAAGGCTTAACAGCTGGAGTTTTCGCATCTGTAAGGTAGGTAAAAGAGTCATGAAGTGCCAAAGAGATTGGCGGTTGCATGCCAGAATGGGAAAAACAAGTGATGAAATGAGTTAGCAATTACACAGCCTACTGACAGACCCCTGAAATTCATAGTGCTCTAGTTTAAAGCTGTTTTGCCTTTTAATTGGGACAAGCAGATGTTTTCAGTGGTGTTAAACTGTGAAATATGAACTGAAACTTAGTTCACTGGTCTTCACAGAGTTATTGAATATCTGAATTTGTCCCTTGAGCAATACTTAATAAAACTTATAGAACTGTCTGAATCGATCAAAACAACTGTCTGTAATGTATGTCACTTTCTCAAATGTTTGGGACAGGTTCATTCTGTTCATTCAGACTAATTCACAATGCTTACAATGTATGCTTTTGATTCACTTTAAAGGATCAGCTCAGGGTCATTTTGTAATGAATCAGACTATACTGGTTGAGCTTTTTTTGATTCACAAAAAATAACTGGTTTAAAAGAGCCATTAGTTTGTTAATTTTTTACTGAATACTCAGACATAATATGACTTTGTTTGCCATGGGATTCAGCAAACAATTTTTTTAAGAACCAGATTCCAAATAAAGATGATGATGATTATCATTATTATTATTTTATATAGTCAATGGTACTTGGCATGCTGTTTTCTGAGATGACCAATCATTAAAACATTATCGACAGCAGACGCCCCACTCCCCACTCCCTTCAGCCCCAATAAAGTATAACTTTTTAAAGCCAAATTTGAGAACTTGTCACTCTTAATAATTAATTGCTGCACAATAAACAATTCATATGCAGTGCAGCCAGATCTATATCCATTATGGATATATGTAATAGTCATTAAATATAAATTTAGCTTTCAGCTTAAGATTCCAGATCTCTGACAAAACAAACATGCAAATTATGGGGGGGGGGGTTGGTGCACAGTCGTAGGCTCTAGCGAGTCTCTAAATTGGACAAGAGAGGTGATTTTATTGGTTCCCCAGAGTTTCAAGAGCAGAACAAGCCTCGTAGACCATATGAAAATAACACAACATCTGGCAGCCCTGACAGAAGACAGGTTGCCACAGAGGGAAAAAAAGAACACTCAGGCAGAAATGCAAAGTGCAGCTGTCTGTCATTTGTGGTGACTGCTTGTTAAAAAGGCCTTGAAGACATTAGTGGGACATGTTTTTCCCTTCTTCGATTGCACTTCCAACATGCACTGTAACCCTGTAGGCCTTGCCTGTTTTAATTCTGCTGGATAGATAGCAAGACGGTAGACAGCGAAATCTTGCTAGAACTGGAATGTTGAAATGGAGATGTGTTTTTGTAAATTACACATTTGATGTCAATCATATACACAAACTAGGCCATAAAAATGTAACTGCATGCCTGCTGGCAGCAGTTTTGCTTCTGTTCTTGAAGCGTGCCAATCTATACACTGTGCCATGTCATTGTTTGTATACAGGCTTTACCTCCCTCATCCTGCTAGCCGTCTGCTTAGCGCAGCAGCTATTAACGTCCTGGTGCGAGACGGAGGCCGCAACTGTGATCAAAAGGAGCCGCTCATTGATTTTCATACATGCATTATGCAGCTAACATATATTATCAACTCAAAGTGCTTGCTTGACTGTCTCCAATGCTTAGGACATGAGGAGGGCAAGGATTAGCACAACGACAGATGGAGGAGGTCATTCCTGTTATGCAGTGCTTTTAAATACTGTAACTTTATTTATTAAAAAAATATATATTTATACAATGTCAAGACAATTATCAGGATGCCTTAGAGGGTGGAGCCAGACAGGGTGAAAAAAAAAGCTAAATATAGAATTGCTTAGTGAAGGATTGACATTTTGCTTATACAGTTAGTGCAACTTGAAGATAATTTGTTATATCTTTTAAATGTTTTATAATATACCAATTTCTGTAATTTAATCAACAGTGTGGAATGTTTTAAAGTGAGAAATAAAATCTAATAATCCACAAAATTTTACATAATTAATCAAATTCATTTCTAATACTTTTCATCATATTTTCAAACAAAAGTGAAATCACCTCCAGAAAGATAATGTTATTGAGTTTTGACTTCTGTTATATATGGATAGTATTAACGCTATAATTTGTTAATATGTGTTAAATTACTAAACAAACGAATTATTTATTAAATTGCTAAATTGACTAAATAACTATACAGTTACAGTTACAATTAACTAACTGTACTCACACAAATATTTGTCAATATTAGTATTATTTATATTATTATCATTAGTAATATTAGTGGTAGAGCTTTGCTTTAGCAAGTGCAAGGTTGGGGGTTCGAATCCCAGGGAACACATGTAAGGAGAAAATTGTTAGCTTGATTGCTAAGTCGCTTTGGATAAAAGCGTCTGATAAAAATGCATAAATGTATTTATTTATTTAAATTTATATTGGTACATACTGTATACATATATTATGGACTACTAACTGATATGATTCCACGTAAAAAAAAAAAAATGCATTCTGCATTACAGGAATGATACAGGGAAAAAAGGAGGGGAAAAAAGAGGGGGAAAAAGAGGGGGAAAAGAGAGCTTGGCTGAGATATTATTGTAGTCAAAGTGTGAGGAGGAACAATGAAGAAGTATAATGGGAAGTTCTTACATTGGAGAGTTGTAAAATATAGTTCTCAACATATCTTAATTAGAATGGCTAATGCACTAATTAAGTGTAGAGGTCGTTAGGTGCAGTCTGTGGTCTGCAGTGCAGTAAAATCATTTCTTGCTTTCCATAATAATCCTATTACAATGACATTTAGTACAGAAACTATACTTCGCTCATTCTTTAAGCTCTGGCCTCAAGCATGTAATTGCTCGGCATTTAAAGCAATCTGGTCAGTGGCGACAGAAACCTGCTGTGCCCTGCAGAAGTTAATGACACTGAAAGGCAATACCAGACTGTGGGCACATGCTTCCTTGTGCTTAAGCATCCAGTTTGCCAGTCCCAACCCCAGCGGCTTTCTTTCGTTTTTTTCTGAGCTAATGTTTTAGAGAAGTGGGGTGGTAATGGAACAATTGTGGTTATGTGAACTGAGTCCTAGTTAGTTTGAAAGCAGCTGGATTTCACCTTCCCTGTGGTTTTCACACAAAATAAAGCTTCAACTTGCAGTAGCTCAATACTGATACAGATTTCCTAAGCAGTTAGATGACAGTCATGTTAGTCTATAGCCCTGTGGGCCTCAATCATCAGTAGCGAACCAGAGCCGATGGTGGAGTGACAGGTCGACTTGAGCTGTGGTTTCAGACTGAAAAATCATCAGCTTTAATGTCGGAAACTCATCTGGATCACTTTCATGCAATGACAGAAGAAAAATGACTCTTCCAATTTGGGACTGGGTAAACTGAATAGCATGCATATCTTTTAACCTGGTAAGTAATAAATAATTCTGCCTCGAGATAAGTCTATTTCATGCCAAATTGACCTTCTTGTTAAGTAATTTTAGCTATGCAAAAGGCTATCTTTTATTTTATTTTTATGGAACTAAGGTCAATCAATTTATCACCATAAAGGATTTAGGTGATCATATTTGACATTTCTGTCACTTTCCTGTTCAACAGATCTGACTCAACATACCATATGTTTTTTTTTTTTTATTATTATTATTTTGTTACAACAGTTAGTTATTTTCAATATTCAAATTGGTTTTGCGTTGTTGTTTTGTTTGTTTGTTTGTTTGTTTGTTTGTTTCTTTGTTTCTTTTTTTTTTCATAATTCAGTTTTATAACTTAACCAATAAAGGTAGAGTAATCTCCTAACTAAGAATTCTACTGAATACAACCTTGAGGTTTAGGGTCGTAACACATGACAAAACCATATCTTCCATCTTTATGGACTAATGGTATTGTCTTTGTAAGCATGTTTTGGCAGAAGGTACATGAGCTCATAAATGGTGTATATTGTCTGTTCGTGGGACGTCGATTGATGCTGTCGTTTACACTCCAAACATTGATCGTGACCTCTTTCTGCTCTTGGTTTCTTTATTGTTTGTGGTAGTATAAGAAGAATACATTAGTTGACTATTCCTAATGCTGAATTAGTTACATAGTAAACCACTTTACAGGGTGTAGTGGGGGATGGTTAGTGATAAAACAATAAATATTGCAGTCTTCATAAAATACCTCTCGGGTGAGTACAAGAGAAGCCTAATATCAAAGAATCAGAGTTCAATATACTGCATCTTTTTGTGGAAACCATGATACATTTTAGTCAGGATTCTTTGATGAACAGAAAGTTCAAAAGATATAGCACTTATTTGAAAAAGAAATATTTTTGTTCAATTTAATGCATCATTCATTTCTATAAAAATAATAATAATAAAAACTTAATGACCCCAAACTTTTGAATGGTACTGTATATCTGATGAACATGAACAATATCAGTTTATATTTCTATTTGTGTTTCTGAAAATGTATATATCTATACAGATATGAAGCATTTTAGATAATAAGTAATAACATAATCTTTACATGAAAAAGAGAAAAACGCAGGAGCTCATTTTCAGTGTAACTGGAGGGCAGTTAGATGACTGTATAGAAGCTTTGCATGTAAAAGGACGAGGTCTAGAATGCTAATTGCATGAGAATATAGTGGCTGACACAGTGTCTCTGCAGTTGCCTATCAAACAGCTCACGTTACATGAAGAATCCCATTCAGGTGGCCTTTAGACTATCAAATGGGAATAATCAGACTGGATCTCAATTATACTGTCAACGTAGTTTTCATAGCAAGGCAATAACCATGGAGCAAAAAGGGAGAGAGAAATAAATAAGACGAATGATGAGTGTGAGCTTCCCTGCTGAAAGCCTGCTTAAAATGACCTAAGCTCTTCGATGTTGGATCTTTTGGGGGCTTTCTCAGCTGATAAGGCTGAGAAACCAAGTGACTAAACAGCTAAACCAAAGTTCCTCACATCCTACATTGGAGGCCTGCACTGTCCTGCAGAGTTTAGCTCCAGCCCTGATCACCTGAATGAGCTAATCAAAGTGTTCAGGATTACCAAAAGACAAAAAAATAAAAAAAAATAAAAAATATATATATATATATATATATACTGAATATAAACCTGGTTTAAAGAATCCTGACCTAAACCAAATAAGCATCAACTAGAACACATGGTGACATCAGATAGACCTGCTGAAAACTAGCTTAGTCAGACTAGGAAACTAATCAGACAAACTGAAATCCAACGGAGAAAGCAGTTAAACCACCTGCAGACCAGATTAGTCAGGCGGAGAGACCAATTACACAAGCTGTATACCAATTTAACTAGGTTGGGGAAGTTGCGAGACCAGCTAACACTAGAAAATAAGCTAAGGTTGGTTTAAGCTCTTTTTTCCATTTGTGTTTGTAAAAAATGCAGAAGAAAATTGCCATGTGGGGTGGATGAATTTTGAAAATTCAATAGAAAAATTTACCATATGGAAAATTTGTCAGCTGTCTAAATATTCCTCTCCGAACCCCCAATTGTTACTTTTTTGGTAAAGGCAAGCACAGGTGCTGTATATGTCATTTTCATATAGCGTGCCATTTACTAACACATTTTCCCAACTGTATAACTATTGCTAAAAGACAGCATTGTTTCCTGGCCAATCTAAGCAGCTCCTCTAAACAAATCCTTACCATTAAGAACAAATCGTCCCTGTTTTCACAGCAAACTATTTCCTCTGGCTCCAACCTGCAGTGGACACCTTTCAGCCTTTCCATCCTGCAGTGCAGCTCTTGATTTATGACAGGCACAGGAGACTGACCACTAAAGCCATGTAAATTTCCTGGTTCTGAAGCAAGGCACAGGCCAGTGTCAGACCACCCACCCTCTCCTCCTGTCGTATTCTACTTCACAAATCAGAGGAGCTTTCATATAGGGAGGGTCAGGACCTGTTTTATCACCTCCAGGAAGACATCCTTAAGAAGTCTACTTCAGCATGCACTTCACTCTGTTAGCGTCCCTCCCAACAAACAAGTAGTTGTTGTAAACCAGTCTCTTGCAATCCCCACAGGATGATTTGCTTCTGAAGAACTGAAATATTGAGAACTATTCAAATTTGTAACTGTACAAGCATATTTATTTATGTGTCTGAATAATTACAATATGTTCTATTCTGAATATAAATGCATGCAATTTTATATAATTTATATATATATATATATATATATATATATATATATATATATATATATATATATATATATATATATATGTAATATACTTAGTACTTGATATTTAAATATTTATATATTTTAAATATACATATATATTTAAAATATTTATATATTCATGTTTTGTGATTATATTTAGTTAATAACAAAATCGCTATACACAGCAATTCAATTGATGCAAACAAATGAAATAACATTTATAAAATAAACATAAATTAAATTATATTATTCTTTGTTTCAGTGGCCACATAACAGGCTGGACATTTTTGAAAGCCAAAGTGATTATTAAATAGGATGGAGGGCTTTGCACTTTTATGGCTCAATTCTTTTCAGTGCATTATATAGTATCTGGATGGTGGTTTTTGCCATTCTTTTCACATTGTGCTGAATTTCCTTGTCTTTGTGCATCTTCCATATCCTCTCTTGGCCAGCATACTGTGGCAGCTGGGTATCTGATGACTGGCAGGTAATATGTGTTGATAACTTTGATCTTGTACCTGCCGTTCAGCTGTCTCTTTAAGATCTGACTTTCTGGAAGTACCTGTGGATCAGATATTCAATATGCCATAGTCCTAGTATACAGCTTTGCATCATCCATATATGCTTGCCGTATGGTTGATGGTAGATCTAGTCTTGCAACTACTTTATATTGTATCTGTTTTCCATATTAAAGATGCAATGCCTTGGAAGATGTCTTTAAACTTCTAGCGTTGTCCTCCGGAGGACTACAGAGTTCCTGGTGAAGGTTGTTAGTGTCTTGTTCACCTTGTTTGGAGCCAAATATTCAAGGATCCATGTGTTTGGCACTGAGTCATATCTCTTCTTGTAGTCAGTACAGAAGGTGCTCAAGGTGGTTTACTTGGTTTTGGAGTCTGGTGTCATCACTCTGGCTGCCAGGAGCAGTTCATTTGAGGTTCTGGTGACTTTTCAGGTCATGCGTAGATATGCAGGCTTCAAAAGATAAATAATAGTCTGTTTATTCCATGCGTATGCTCGTCTGCCACTTTAAATTCTCAAGCTCATGATAGCAGGATTGATTCTTATTGGCTGTCAATATTTTTATCGTTCATCAGCTGGAAAAAAATAAAATTCTGAAAATTATTCCAACGATTTTGTTTCTCTGTGCCTTTATCGTTATAGCTGTGGTGTGGACTGTGCCATTCTTTAAACTGAGAACAATTTTTACAAAATATCTCTTATCGTTAGCTTCATAGTTATTGTCCTTGATGTGAACAGGCCTTATAGGGGTCATATGATGCTACACGCACTTTTACAAGTTGTTTGAATTGAAAATGTGTGTTGGCAGTGTGTCTACACAACCACTCTATAATGCTAAAAATACACCCAGTGTTTTTTTTTATCTACTAAAATCTTTACCTCTTTCTCAAATCGAGTCAGTCTCAGATGTCTGTTTTTTGACATCACACAGACAGGCCCCTCCCACAAATGTTTGATTGACAGTAGTGTTTCAGCACAGACAATACTGGCGTCTGACCTTAGACAAGCCCTGAGTGAGCTGTAATCAGTCTGCCATTTGTTTTGACACTGGAGCAGGTGTAGACAAGAATGTCTCCTAAGCGACTGAGGTTTTTTGTTGTTGGATGTAATAATGAACAAAGCAGTCGTCATTTACTCCCCAACATCTGAGCCACTGAAGAAGCAGTGGATGACATTTGTTTCTGAAGGGAATGCACCCCCGATTTTATTTATTTTTTATGAATCTTTGCAAATCACCTTTCCTAATAATGTGTTAATTAGCAAGTTTTATGATGAATACGGCTAAAGTAAACAATCTCTCTGAGAGCGGCTGGAAGAGAGGGGCGGGTCAGCAGAGCTCTTTAACATTTAAATCAAAATGCTACAAAACAGCTTGCTCTGAAAAGGGGAAAAACAATGTGTTTTGTTACACTACCATTGGGAAATATTAACCAAACTATGTTACAGACTTTTAATTAAGACCCTAAAGAATCATAACAACTTCTTGAAAATGGTGGTCACATGCCTCATTCACTCAAAAATAAAGGTCCCAAAAGGAGGTGTTTGGAGAGATAACAAAAAAAGAGAGAGAGATTTCAGGTTACCTGAAGAACCTTTCATTAATGTTTTAATTAATTAAACTTTTAATTCGTAATAGTTTTTTTTTTTCTTAGTATGAATAAAATTTGACTAAGCTAAAGAACATCTTGGTTATGTATGTAACCTTCGTTCCCTGAAGGAGGGAACGGAGACGTTACAAATGGGATCTCGCCCGAGAGCCCAATCACCTTCGAGTGGTACAAAACGAGCAAATGGTACACAAAGTACCTTGGTCTGCGGGATTTGCATTGCGAGCTCCGCCCCGCAGAGCAGGTATATAAGGAGCAACGCGAGCAACTCGCATTCAAGTCTTCGCTGAGGAGCCGAGCCAGTGACCCGGCCGTTCAGCGTAACAGCGATGTGGCAAGGGGACATAACGTCTCCGTTCCCTCCTTCAGGGAACGAGGGTTACATACGTAACCAAGACGTTCTCTTTCAGTTGGTCACGTTCGACATAACGAATGTGGCCCCTTTCAAAACGTCACATGGCTGACTTCCAGCGACCCGTGTGAGTGATAGCACCCTGTCGTGAGGCCAGCATTAGTGAAGGGGCTATAGCTCACACAGAACACACTGGGTAGCATATTCCAGCTGGACGTATGCTAGCAGGCTGCCTGCCCATGGGAGGATTTACAGAAGACAGGTATCTACTAAGTTGGTGATACATAAGAATTCTGAGGTACCCAGCCTCCAGGGTGGAAGTTTCAATGACAGAGCTGGCAAGGGGCTTGCCAAGGGAAAGACACATGCTGCAGAGAGACTTACTGTGGACATACACACGTGGGATTACCCAGAAAAGGGGAATCACAACACATGGAGGCACCTAGTCCCACACAGGGCTGACCAAAGGGCATATACGCAAGTGTTAGACATCAACAGTGCTGGAGGAACCCAGGGTTCTGACTGAGGAACTCACCTGAGGGGAATAGCGCACGCATCCAGTCCGCGGACTGGAATGGCGCAGCAAGCGGATTGACACCGAGCAGGTCCTTACTGGCCCGAAGGGGCGAGTACCCGGGAGGACACGGGCTCTACACAGAGATTATAAAATCTCGCGAATGTGTTAGGTGTCACCCAGCCCGCAGCTCTGCAGATGTCTGCTAGCGAGGCGCCATGCGCCATTGACCAGGAGGAAGCTACACTCCTAGTTGTGTAAGCTCTCACCCCTAGGGGGCATGGCAGGTCTTGAACCTGATAAGCCAGGACAATAGCATCCACTATCCAGTGGGATAACCTCTGCTTGGAGACATCCTTTCCCTTCTGCTGGCCTCCGTAACAGACAAAGAGCTGGTCTGAGGTCCTAAGGCACCGAGTTCTGTCCACGTAAGTGCGGAGCGCACGTTCTGGACAGAGCCTCCTCCAGGGGCAGCGTTTGCAAGTTCACCACCTGATCCCTAAAAGGAGTGGTGGGAACTTTGGGCACGTACCCAGGCCGGGGTCTCAAGATAACGTGAGAGTTAGCCAGCCCGAATTCCAGGCACGCTTCATCAACTGAAAATGCCTGCAGGTCCCCGACCCTCTTCACAGAAGCCAAAGCCGTCAGGAGCACAGTTTTCAAAGATAAAAACTTTAGCTCTACTGAGAGCAAGGGTTCGAAGGGAGTGCTCTGCAGTGCTGATAGAACCACTGCAAGGTCCCAAGAGGGGACTTGCTGAGGGCGAGGTGGATTGAGCCTCCTTGCTTGTCTCAGGAATCTGATCATCAGATCGTGCCTCCCAAGATACTTACCTTTAACAGGGTCATGGTGAGCCGAAATGGTGGCCACATAGACCTTAAGGGTGGAAGGAGAAAGCCTTCGTTCCAACTCTTCCTGAAGAAAGGAAAGCACTGACCCAATCGGACATTTCCAGGGGTCCTCACGCTGTGAAGAACACCAAGTGACGAAGAGGTTCCACTTCGAAGCATAGGTTATGTCTGGTGGACATGGCTCTAGCTGAAGTGATGGTAGCTACCTGAGCATCTCCGAAGTGTTCCCAAATCAGCTGAACCGACTGGGGGTGGAATCTCCATTCCCCGGGGCGAGACTGCTGCCGTGAGAGCCCTGGTGGTTGATGTATGCTACGGTCGCAGTGTTGTCCGTATGATAACAGGTAATATAGTTTGCTGTTGTGGTTGAAATGAAACCAATTTAATTAAACATATAGTTTCCTTGCCATTGAGTCCTATAGTCGTCATAATAATAATAATAATAATAATAATATTAATAATTAATAATTAATGTTCGTTGTATTTCTTGTCTTGCAAATCAAATGGTATCTGTTATAGACTCTCAGGTCACATTGTTCTCCTCTCAGTTTAATCATGCAGCAGATCTGTAATATAAAAAGTTGAGTACACTTTAAGACATTCCCAACGGTTTCAAGAATTGTCAGGAAATCTCCCAGAAGTCAAAGATTCTCATGTCTGGTTAATAAGTCTGTTCTTTGTGGTAGTGCTTATCCAGCCTCAGTTGGTGTCCTGGGCTTTTTGGCACCTCATTCGGTCTCCAATCCCCAAACAGGCGTCCCACTCCAGTCTCTCTCTCTTCATACTGCACACCCTCCAGGCCAGATAAGCCAAGCTTCTGCTGCTTCCCACACACTCCCCTGTTGATACTCCAAAGCTGTTCAAAGGCTGAACAAAAGAGAGGCTGGGGAGGTGCAGACCCATAGTCAAGGCCTCGGGACTTGAGACAGCAGAGAAAGATTCATCTTCACATTTGGTTTAGGATTTGTTTCTGGTTTTGAATTTCTGTTGCTGTTGGCTTGATATAATGGCTGTTGGTTGGGTAATTTCTCATGCAATGGAATGATAACAAGTGAAATCTGGGAGGTAATGTCCTTGTCCTGAACATAAAGAGGAGGAGGGAATCATAGCATTTACTGTGGTAGCTGTAGAAATACTGTAAATGTACCACCTTTCAGGTTGAGGAACCAATAACCTTTTTGATTAGCTGGATGTGGTGTTACAGAGATCGAGTCGTAGTTGAGTGATTAACATTAATGCGTCTGTGAAGGTCAGGGCCTGTTGGAAACTTCTTAAAGTGTGTCCTTGTTTACCAGCATCCAGCAATAGAGCAGAAAAACCTTGAGTGCCAAAATATTTTTTATTCTATAATGGCATCATCCAAAGGGTTGCAGTACACAAACAGAGCCAACGTGGATCGAGCCCACAGGCTGTTTTGGTCTTCATCGATCTGCTGGATTTCTTTATCTCTTGCATCATAGTTGTTGTATTTATGATGGACAGCAGTACTTAATATTGGAGCCACATAGTCTGTAATCCAGTAAAATGTGTGAAATGCCATATCATTTTAGTCAATGACTGTCAATAAGCTATAACCAAACTTTAATCATAATGTCAAGAAATAAAAACTTATTTTCAAAATTATTTTATTCATTTTGATTAAAAGTAAGAGTAATGACATTTATAATGTTACTATATATATATATATATATATATATATATATATATATATATATATATATATATATATATATATATATATATATATATATATATATATATATATATATATATATATATATATATATATACAGTATATATTTATAAATGCTCTTTCTATTCTTTCTATCCATAAAAAATCCTGAACACAACATCAACAACAAAAACAGTTTCCCCAGCAATATTAAGCAACACAACTGCCTGTGAGGATATATATATATATATATATATATATATATATATATATATATATATATATATATATATATATATATATATATATATATATATATATATGTATTTTGATCAAATAAATGCAGCATATAAGATTTTTTTTTTTTCTAAAATAATTGTTACTACAGTTTTCAAGTCTTAATAATTTAACATATCAAGGTTAAATTATTTTTGTGTTGCTGCCATTACTGTTCATGAATTAAAAAAAAAAAAAAAAAGTTAAGAGCTTTTTATTCTGTATATTTGTGGCTGAATGTCTAAGATGTTGCTCTCTGATCATTATGATACAGTTATTGCTGCAGACAGTAGCTCTAGACATAATCATTCTCTTATGCCATTTTGCCTTTTTCACAGTGTTATTTTCCCTTACATTCAACAGCGAACTGCAGTCAGTGTCAGATTGATGCAAGCTTCTAAAAGCCACATACACACCTGGCTGAGGTTATAATTTTCACTTGGGCTTTGAAACGTAAGATTCAGGTATTTCATATAGGTAATTTAAGAACATTCTTTTAATATGTTAATAAGCATACAGTATATGCATTTTAGTGTGTTTTGTCTCCACGCTCGCAATTAAACGCTGCTAAGTGAAGAAATAAACCAAATTTACCAAGTGTGGCACATGCACGAAGTTCAAAACAAACCATATAAAAAAGATGAAAAGATAAAAATAAAATCATTAGGGTATGTTTTACTCACTGTAAAATCTAACCGTCTAAAAAAAAGAAAAGGAAACAAGATGAACGAAACAATGAAACAAGCAATGACTGTGCATTCATGAAAATATCAGCCAGAAAGTGCATTCAATCTCCCAGACCAACACTAATAACATGCATAGTGGGCATATGGCCAAATCATACACACAAAAGACGATGCAGGATTGCTTGTACCCACCATTTCCCCTTCCATTTATGTTTTTAAAGGACATCTTTATAAGCAAAAAGCCTGTGCTGGGCTGTAGTTTTATTTAGTGGCGATGTGCAGGAGATGGAGAGGTGGGTGTGGCCTCCAGCCTCATGAATAAAATCACAAACCTAGGGTTCCCAATTCAACCTGTTATTACTTCTGACACAAGTCATTTACAATAGCCCAGAAGGCGGCAATGGAAAATGTGATATTGATTGTGTACCCTGCAGGCTTTTAGCACCCTTCACTCTTCAGATGCACATGTGTCTTATAAAGACATGCGCGCACACACACTCTCATATTTGCTTTATTTTCCCTTTTGTGATATGTTTTTTTTTTTTTTTTATCTATTTGTTCAAGGACATCAGATGGCCTGGGCGAATGGGCTTTTTAATGTATAATTCTTTTAGATTTGCTGTTGAGGGTTTTTGATGAATGGTATTATATAAATACTGAGAGAGGATTCACTAGGAATGAATTGTGTCAGGACATGCTGTAGAATCTACTTCCTAAAATAATGTCACCTTTTTATTTCTCATGTAAGTCTTGAAGACAGTCATCATGCTCCTGTTTATGTTGGAGACAATAGGTGAGGCTTGTGGGAAAGCTGCACCTCTGTCATAAACACTAATGTGTGATATCTCCAGAAGTTGTTTAGTTTGTTTTCACGGATCAGCCCTTAAAGGCTAGAGAGGAAGCTCTTTTCCACTACTTGGGTAAGTAAAACACATGGAATGACAAGTTGCACTGTTTGACAAAACAAAAGCAAACACATAAAATAAACACCTTTAAAAGAGGATGATGACACTTTATGTATTATAATTGCAAGTCTTGACTGTAATTAACCCTTTATTTGGCATGCCCAGGCAAAAAATAAATGAATAAATGTATTTATTTTTTTGCCTGGGCATGCCAAATAAAGGGTTAATTACAGTCAAGTCTAGCAATTGTAATACATCAAGTGTCATATATATATATATATATATATATATATATATATATATATATATATATATATATATATATATATTAGGGCTGGGCAAGTTAATGTGTTGATTTTATAATTTTCAGCATGTACGTATCAGAAGACCTGGCACAGTTAGCGCCCACACTCACTGATCTACTTATAACTGAACGGCGCTTTTGCCCACCTCTTCCAACCGAACCTGGGACTGCTAAACGGAGCGATCGCACTGGACAAACCCTAATTATTCTCTCACATCCCGCACACACGAGTCTCTACCCGCCCATCAAGTGTTGTCCCACACCGCACTC
This sequence comes from Carassius auratus, assembly GCF_003368295.1. NCBI lineage: Eukaryota > Metazoa > Chordata > Actinopteri > Cypriniformes > Cyprinidae > Carassius > Carassius auratus. Next base: position 59,250 of record NW_020528325.1, on the reverse strand, counting down.
TGCTGCGATGGGTCCCGCAATTGTGCAGGTCTCTATTCAGAAGATGCCTGTTATAATGTTATGATCAAGACTCTGGACCTAGTTTTCTATAACAGACTATAAAATAATCTCTATAAAACGGTAATGTCCTGGCAGCTTGTTTTATGTTTAATTTAATTGTTAATTAATTTAATTAATTTAATATGTTTAATTAAATTTTATAAGTTGAGATTTAGGCTTTAGGCTGCAATATATAGGCCTGAATATATATATATATATATATATATATATATATATATATATATATATATATATATATATATATATATATATATATATATATATATATATATATATATAAAGCACCTTATTTGTTTAAAGTGTCTGCAAACTAAATGTTATTACACTAAATGTTATTAAATGTTATTGTTCATATAGCAGTAGGCATACTTTTAAATATAAAGAAGTGCATAATACACTAATTTTGAATGCATTTTTAGTTCTGTGCATAACAATGCACTTAATAATGATTAATCGCAGATAATAATGCTAATAATCATGATAAAAAAAATAATACATTTTTGCCCAGCACTAATATATTTATAGTTTGTTGTTTATTTATTTATTTAAATATTTTTCATTTAATAATGATGATGATGACTTGCCAAATATTTAGAAAGATACATTAATGGATTAATAAATTTATTTTATTTTATTTTATTTTATTTTATTTTTTGGTTAACTTACAGCACACATGAGTGATAGAGGTACCTAAAGTAGTTTGAGATGAGTGCAATTTATTTTATGACTGAGATTTAACGGGCAGTATCACTTGCTTCTCATCTTCTTTCTCCATCCATCTCCAAGTGTCGAAACAACTCAATGTCTATTTATATGTAAAACTTATCTAAATAATCTTGAATTGCTCTATAATTGCTAAATGCTCTACACCATATATGTGGTCTAATCATCTGCCAGTCCAATATTTTTCAGCCACATATTTTCTATAGAACAATGTTTAAGATGCAAATTACTTGGCATCTAGTTAAGGGGGAAAAGATAACATCTGAAAAAATTATGTCTATTTGGAAACATTTTTATTGTTGGGAAAACTATTAAATTAAGCATTCATGCTTCCATAACAAGTTGTTAAAAGTGTTTTGGTGCACTGAAAATTCCCCTCATGCGGCTTCAACTGGAGCTTTTTTAGCTAAATGAGTTGACCTTTCCTCAGTCTGCATGTTAGTTTACGGTCATAACAAACTAAGCTGGTGTTGTTTTCACAGACACAAACATGCACGTACACACACATACACAAACTCAATCTCTCTCTTTTTCATACCTGTATAATTAGAGTCCTAACTGTCATCACATTAGTGTGTGTGGGGAGAATCAGGTATAATGAGCTGGAGATTATAGGCTTTGTGTGCTGCTTCACCGGTAAATGCTCGCCATGCCAAAGGGATTTACAATGAAAGCCAGTGTTATCAGATTACAATAACTGTTTCATTGCAGCATTATTTACGCTGTATAAAAGAACAGCATTCCTAATCAGTCAAGGTAGACAGAGATAAAAGGAAACCACACAGTTTTTCCATTAATCATTGCTGGTTTATAATGTTTTGTTTTAGTTTACATAAATTAATTGATACGCAAAATTCTGTAATATCCTATGCTTTACTTTTCAAATAAACAGTTGTTCAGAATTACTGTCACATTGTATATATATATATACATATATATATATATTTACTATACCCACTGTAAATACATACAGTATATTGTCACATTATGACAATATACTGTCCCCCCCCCTAAATAATCACATTTTAAACAAACAAACAAACAAAACAAAACAAAACAAAAAAGTAGAATCACTAAGTTGAAAGAAAAAGGCTCACCCCCTTGTGTTAGTATTTTGTTAAACCACCTTTTGCTTTAATAACAGACTTTAATCTGTCTGTCAACTTTGCACATCTACACTTTGTGATATTTTCCCACTCTTCTTTGCAGAACTGCTCAAGTTCAGATGAATTTGATTGTGAGTGTTTGTGGACTGCAGTCTTCAAGTCATTCCACAGATTTTCAAAGTGGTTTAAGTCTGGGCTCTGCTAGGCTTTGCAAGGACATTCACCCTTTCCTCCTTTAACCATTGTGTTCTCTGTTTTGGTTTGTTTTTTGTGAAAAGTGGGGACATCCCATAGGCATAATTATTTTTGAACTGTAGAAACTATATATACTATCGCCCTTCACCAACCCTACCCCTAACCCTAACCCTCACAGGAAACTTTGTGCATTTTTCTTTCTCAAAAAAACTCATTCTGTATGATTTATAAGCATTCTGAAAAATGGGGACAAGGGTTATGTCCTCATAAGTCACCCTCTCCTTGTAATACCTGTGTCATACCCATGTTATTGTACTGTCCTGATATTTCACAAAAACAAGAGCACATACCCACATACACACCCACTGGCCACTTTATTAGGTGCATCTGTTCAATTGCTTGATAACACAAATTGCTAATCAGGCAATCATATGGCAGCAACTCAATGCATTTAGCCATCTAGATGTGGTAAAAACATCTTGTTGAAGTTCAAACCGAGCATCAGAATGTGGAAGAAAGGGGATATAAGTGACTTTGAACGTGGAATGGTTGTTGGTGCCAGAGTATTTCACCAACTGCTGATCTGCTTGAATTTTCACACACAACCATCTCTAGGGTTTACAAAGAATGGTCAGAAGAAGAGAAAATATCCAGTGAGAGGCATTTGTATGGACAAAAATGCCTTGTTGATGTCAGAGGTCAGAGGAGAATGGTAGGCTGTTTACATATGATAGAAAGGCAACAGTAACACAAATAATCCCTCGTTACAACCAAGCTATGCAGAATGCCATCTCTGAATGCACCACACGTTGAACTCTGAGGCAAATGGGCTACAGCAGCAGAAGACCTCTCCGGGTGCCGCTCCTGTCAGCAAAGAACAGGAAACAGAGGCTACAATTCGCACAGGCTCACCAAAACTGGACAATAGTAGATTGGAAAATGTTGCCTGGTCTGATGAGTCTCGATTTCTGCTGCGACATTCAGATGGTAGGGTCAGAATCTGGCATAAAGAACATGAAAGCATGGATCCATCCTGGTGGTGGTGTAATGGTGTGGGGGATATTTTATTGACACACTTTGAGCCCCTTAGTACCAATTGAGCATTGTTTAAACACCACAGCCTACCTGAGTATTGTTCCTGACCATGTCCGTTCCTTTATGACTACAGTGTAAATATCTTCTTAATGACTACTTCCAGCAGGATAATGCACCATGCTGCAAAGCTCAAATCATCTCAGACTGGTTTCTTGAACATGACAATGAGTTCACTTTACTCAAATGTCCTCCACAGTCACCAGATCTCAGTCTGATAGAGCAGCTTTGGGATGAGGTGGAATGGGAGATTCACATCATGGATGTGCAGCCGACAAATCTGCAGCAACTGTGTGATGCAATCATGTCAATATGTACCAAAATCTCTGAGGAATGTTTCCAACACCTTGTTGAGTCTGTGCCACTAAGAATTAAGGCAGTTCTGGAGGCAAAAGGGGGTTAAACCCGGTACTAGCAAGGAGTACCTAATAAAGTGACCAGTGAGTGTATATATGCTATAAGTTGTTACATAAATAAGTTGAACAAAAATAAAATTTAATGAGAATTGAAACTGAAGAAATTTAAGAAGAAAATTAACAAATATGTAAATGTCTAAACAACATTGGGATAAACAATATTCATCCCACAGTTGTTTATACATGTATAATATATTTATATTTGCAACCGAATATATTCTTATATTATATAAGATAAAGTGTTTTGATGCAAAATTACTGTTGAGTTTAATTGACGCACAGCCTTTGGAAATTTAAAGTAAAATACATTTTATTTATTTTATTTTTCTATTTTATTTTTTAATGTTATCCATTTCTATATTTATTATTATTATTATTATTATTATTATTATTATTATTATTATTATTATTATTATTATTATTATTATTATTATTCTTTTCTTTTATTTTTTTTTGAAGAGGGGGGGGGGGGTTGTTCTTGAGCCACCATTTGGGAACCACTGATTTAAATGATCTCATTCAAAAACAGAGGTGCACAGAATGCTGCTGAACCTCTGAAAATTTGCAGAGCTGTGAACTCACTTGAGGATAAAATCACTGCCTTCACTGACCCCAGTAACCAGCAAAACAGTACCCATAAAACAGCATGGGACCCTTTAAAATAGTCCCAACTCTCTCTGAAACACAAGAGCTAAAGAAAAAAGAAGGGGCTGAGGAGTTTGTTTCTGGTTTTGATTAGGACAGGTTAAATCCTCCAAACCTCTGGGATAAACAGAGGCGGTGCTAAATTGGCTGGGTTTTCTCTCCACCAAAGATTTTTTTGGAGGTGACAGGGGTAGAAAGGCCCTCCCCCCAACCTCAATTCCTCTTAACAGAAGGCCTATATGGTCTTTCCCTCTGGAGGAAGAGAATAAGACCATACACCCTCTGAATCTCATTTAGTGAAGGATTACCTATTAACCCTCCAGAGGACTGAGGGGAAAGGGAGAGTCTGTTTGCTGAGGGACTTTAACAAGAGCTCATGGGATTCTGTGGGTGGAAATAATAAGACCTCTGAAGGTAGCTACATGTTGCGTAGCTACATGCAAATTCATACATACAAGCCCAGGGTGTTGCTGGTGGTGTTTAGGTAGCTTGTTTACTTACTGTTACAAAACACAGCATTGCGATTATTGTTATCTTTACTGTTAAGCTTTGTTAACAGGCACCTTCTTTTAAAGGAAAACTACCTCAGATCGCTCAGATGACTTTCTTCTCAGGTGAAACCATGCCTCAGGTTTCGGGCTGTGTTGTGCCAGAGGTTATTTGAGAGCGGGTAATGATGCTTTTAAACGTTGTATATAGCCTGAGCTAAGCTTTACTCGGGTGTTAAACTAAATGGTTATGCATTCACCATGCTCAACGTTAGCAGCTAGCTGTTACAACCTGCTCTTTTACCAGTATTTGTTCTGATTTATAGCTTTAGCTTTTAATATTAAGTGTTGTATCTAATATCAGCAGCTTTTCACTATAAGTAAAGTTGTCATACTGAAATATTTATATGAACTAGCTATGTTTGAGAGCTTATTTTCATCTTGTCTGATATAGTATGCTGTTCCACTTGCAATAGCACACTACATCGCAAGAACTGTGAAACTTTATCATATCCCTCTACCTATCAGAACACCAACAGAGGAACCAGTCACATGTTGCGTGACCTATGACCTCTAGGTCTGCGGCTGGGGAAGGTTTTCACATTCCTCCTCCATTGGGCATTCATTAACCCTTGCAATAGAACCGGTTATAAAGCAACTTATTCATAATCCAACCATTATTGATTAAATGTCCAGTTTTTTTTTTTTTTTTTTTTTTGTATAATAATAATAATAATAACCTTATTCCCACTTTTGATTACAAATTTCATCTCAGAGCCATTACAAATCTTACTCTTGATCTCTAAACTAGTTTTTGGAATAAACTTTTTCCTCAGGAACTTAAGCGGGAACCGGTTGCAACTTGTCTAAGCGTTCCTAAATTCAGCATCCATGGTAAATTTAGAAGATAGATGGGTCACCCATGTCTAAGAAAACAGACATGTTATTATGGTGGATGATGGGATTTTAATGGCCTGAACGATAAAAACACACGCTGTGGTGCACTGAGGGCCGACCGATGTGATCCTATGACTCCAACGCTCCACAGGAGTCTATATGGTTAGTTTCGTGCTTGTTGATCTCCTGTGCTTGTATTGGTGAGGCTTCAAAGAGCATTAGCTTCAACATTTATGAGTAAGAGACCAGGCAAAGGGTTGATGGGACCGATTTGTCCTCAAATGAAATCACAGGCCCTGTATTTTTCCGAAACTTGCCCTCATAGGCCTTTTCACTCCACAAATTGTGAGTCTTGCTTAATCAATGTCTGGTCCTTAGGTTTGGGATTATGGATACTGATGGTTGTCAGAGGTTCCTGTGTCAGGAATCACTCTGTGTCTGCTATTACTTTCATCTCCTGGCGAATCGGAGGTCTGTGTTTTTGCCTAAGAGAGGAGATATATAAATACTCATGTCAAAGAGGATTTTGAAAAGATGTTTCCCCTATCTTTTAGATGATGTATAAATGGAGGACTGCATCGAAAAGGTAGAAGGTTGTAGAAACTGTTGCAGAACACATCACTGTCCCAAGCTTATCTTTGATGAATGCCGCGTTTGTTAATCCTCTGTGTATTTTATGAGGTTTTAGGTAGACCTTCTGGCTCTTCTTTAATAGCTTCAGACAAGACCGGATTAGACCACTTTATATATATAGCAAGTCCTCATATTGCCTAGAGTAGAGGTTTTCACAATTGAGTACAAGGGGGCCAAAAGTCTCTGCTATATGGGGTGACCTATACTCAGAATTTGTGCTCTGCATTTAACCCATCCAAATTGCACACACACATCAGTAGGCAGCCATTGATGACCAAATCCCTGGTATAGAATAATTCATGTTGTGTCCACATAGAAGGTTATACAATGCAATAAAAGTAATCATTACCATAAACATGTCTTCTCAACTCTCCCTTTTCTACATTTCCTCAGTCCTGTCACTTTTACTCGCCTTTGACCTGTTCTTCATCGGCCTGAAGTGCTTAGAAAGTGCCAATGTCAAAGTTGTGTCCAACTTTGACATTGCCACTAGCATTACTCAGACATTACATCCAGTGAAAAATACAGCCTGCTAGGATCAGTCAATGAAACAATTAATTAAAAGTTCTCTCAGAAACAATGCTGTCTCTCTGAAGCCTGTAGCGGTCCCAGCCCAACCATGAGAGATGGATTGCAGGTGCTTCCTGTGCTCGGAAATGGCTGATTAAAGAGGTTAGCCCTATCTTCCTTTGCACACTTGCTCTTGTTCTCCTCTGCATCTCTCTCTTGTCATCCCTATCTCTCCTTCACACACATATAAAGTTTTGCTTTTTCTACTTGTTAACATGCACCCCAAAGTCTACATAGGATTTCATCTACAGCAGTTGCGTTCCTCTACTTCACGTTCTCAGCTGTGGCCAGTTCAAATAAATAAAGAAATAGCAAACAAGCAGTCTCCCATAGCTCTGTTTAGAGAACAACAGCTGAGAGAAGTGTGTTCAAACAGGGTGTGAGGGGGGACATACCCTCTACTCTGGCAATATGTCAAGTTGTTTTATTAAGCACACACCCACCCAAAAGTGTCTTGTGAATTCAGACATGCCCACCCAGATTGTGAATCCAAGTGGCTTTTTAATGTAGCAAGTGGTATATTAGAATTTTTTTTTTATATATATGTATTTAAATAAAAAGATGTCAGCATAATTATCATCTTTTGTGGATCATAGCCCCCCCATCATCAACCGCCCACCAAAGGATACAGAAGGAAATGTGAATGTCAGAATGTCTTATATGCTTTCTTTTTTTCTTTTTTTTAAGAGCAAATAACATGGTGATCATCAGATATTTATTTATTTTACTTTGGCAAGGCATTATGTTGCTTGGAGCACCTATGGAAATTGAATTAATGGATTAATTAATTAATTACATTTGACGGCAAGCAAAAGACCATGGCTTCAAGAAAGAAGGCACATTTTGATCCATCGTTGTCTGTTTGCACGTATAGCATGACAAATAATTAAGTGCACTTGAAGCTTTCATAAAATATAAAATTAAACACCCAAAACTGTATATTACCAAAGACGAAATGTATGTTGTTATGTGAAACTCTGGAGGGAACATCGGATGGTGTTGCGATGGAACGTAATGATCTGTGCCATTAATCTAGCTATCTACTATAACATGTAAAATAGAAATAGAAAGCAATATTCTAAAATCAACTCATGTAAACACCTTAATCATAATATTGTCTCATTTAGAATAAGGTAAATAGTGAGATTATTGATGTCCATGTAAACATACTCAACTCACTCTAGCAACTGTTCGACAGGGACCTGAAAACTAGGGCTGTCAATGTTAACGCATGGGTTTAATTCTAATATCATTATATATTATATATAATCATTGCATATATATAATTGATATAGTAAAAATATATGATATCTACTATAAAATATGGAAAATGTACACTGTTCAAAATTTTGAGGTCAGTATACACACACATTATAATACATTAAAATAGAAAATAGTTATTTTAAATCATAATACTATTTCACAGTAATACTGATTTTACTATATATATATATATATATATATATATATATATATATATATATATATATATATATATATATATATATATATATATATATATTGCCGTTCAGGCCTGCCCGGCCCAGTTCCAACAGCACCCTCCGCAGCCGCTCCAGATGGTCCTCCCAAGTCTCCGAGTGAATGACGACATCGAGGTAGGCCACTGCGTATGCTTGGTGCTGCCATAGGAGGACGTCCATCAGTAGTGGGAAGGTGGCCGGGGCCCCGTGTAGGCCGAAGGGAAGGACCCGGTACTGCCAGTGACCGCTTGGGGTCGAGAAGGCCGTCTTCGGTTTCGCCTGTTCCGTTAAGGGGACCTGCCAGTAGCCCTTGGTGAGGTCAAGGGTCGAGATGAACCGGGCCCAAACGGTCCATCAAGTCATCGACACAGGGCATTGGGTAGCAGTCAAACTCAGAGACTTCATTAAGGTGGCGGAAGTCGTTACAGAAGCGGAGGGTGCCGTCAGGCTTTGGAACCATGACGATGGGGTTGGACCATGGGCTGCATGATGGTTCAATTACCCCTAACCTCAGCATCTCCTGTACCTCTTCCTCGATGGCGTTTCGCCGAACATCCGGGACAAGGTAGGGCCGCTGCCAGACGATGGTCCCAGGTGGTGTGCGGACGTCATGCTCCAAGTTGTGGGTCCTACCGGTTGTGCTCCCGGACGATGGGCATGACTCGGTCAATCCGCTGGCGCATATCGCGCACGTGCTCCACGATGGTGCAGTGTACTGCCTGTTGTTGTTCCCAGGGCCTCTCGGGCGACGTAAAACAGACCGCGGGGTTGTCGGCCGAAGAGCAGCTTGAACAGCATGAAGCCAGTGGAGGCCTGAGGGACCTCTCGGACACCGAAGAGCATGTAGGGTAGGATCTTGTCCCAGTCCCGCTTATCTTCAGTCACCACTCAGCACAACATCTGTTTTAGGGTCTGGTTAAACCGCTCGACGAGCCCGTCGGTCTGGGGGTGGTACACCATGGTGTGGAGCTGTTGGAGGTCTGCCATCATCCGGGACATGAACGGGGTGCCCTGGTCAGTCAGAATCTGGGATGGGATGCCGACCTGACTACACAGCATCCCAACAGCAAACTAACACGACACGCAGGTACCTCTCGGGTGTCGCCGTGCACACAGGTGATGTGCAGCTTTGTTTTGGTTTGGCCCGCGGGGGTTGGACCGACGTTTTGACCAGACTGACCACACTACCGGAGTCCAGAAGGGCGAGGAACGGGCTGCCATTTACTTTCACTTCTGCCCGCGGCGTGTTCTCTGTGTGCACAAACCAATACAACAGGAGAAACACTACGTGGGGAGGGGTCGTCAGTGACTCGATGCGAGGACACGATGCGAGGATGCAGGTAAGTTCCCCGAAGGGTGGATTTTATTAAGGGTATGGTGGTGAAAGGGTGTTGGTGTGAGGCGGTTTGGTACTCGCTGCTCGGCTTCTTCTTCGATTGGTGTGCTTGTGCAGTGTGGGTCCGTGCTCTCCTGTGTGCGATAGGGCTGGTGGTTACACACTGCTCTCTGCAGAAACAATAGAACAAGGGGGTGAGCCGAGTCTTGTGGAGACATCTCTCACCTCTGCGTTCGTTTGCTGGGTTTATGTAACCAGAGCTTGATGAGGTACAGGTGTGGCCGCTCAGCCCATGATGAGTAGGTGCAGGTGTGACTGCTCGGTTTCCAGGGAGATGCTGACGAGAGCTCGGGACATGTGTCACAATATATATGTATATATATATATATATATATATATATATATATATATATAGAGAGAGAGAGAGAGAGAGAGAGAGAGAGAGAGAGAGAGAGAGAGAGAGAGAGAGAGAGAGAGAGAGAGAGAGAGAGAGAGAGAGAGAGACAGACTTTGTTCAAAAATAAGAAATACAACTTTCTTACCCCACACTTCTTGTCAGTTTTTAGGGTGTGGAAAAGATTAAAAATGTTTGGATTCATAATGATTCATTTATAATCTCTTAAATGCACACATAGTTTAAGACATTGTTGTGAATTCTTCTGAAACTCTTAAGGGAAGACTTTATTCTTTCCTTGGTAAATCTGAGTAGCTGATGACTTGTATAAACAAGTCTCTATTTGCTCTCAATTCAACTCATTGTCTTCTTTGAGAAGACTTGTTTAAAAACCTGAAGGGTTTAAAAATATTGTGTATAGGTGTAAAACATAAAAGTTTAGATTTGCTATTTTATTCTTTATCAAAATCTGTGAGACAGCAAGTGGTAGAGAATCTTGGCAAAATATTTATCTAATCCTCCAGAGAGCATGTATAATTTTCAGCAGCAGAATCATTTGGACCTATAAACAGACGTGGTTTGGTGATGAATTAAACCCCTTCGGGTGGAGTAAAAAAAAAATATCGTTAGGTTTTTGTGTTGACTGAATTTTTCAAGAGTGACCTCTGTGCGTGGCTGCCAAGAATCCCAGAAATCCTAGTTGCATGGGGGCAGCCTTTGAGTTTCTCTTCACTTCTTTGCCTTTCTGTCTCTCTCCTCACAGCACACAGCATTAACACTGCCCTCTACAGACAGACCACATCATAACTGATGATGTAAGCAGTTTTGTCTGAGAAGCCTGTACTTCTCTGCAAACTGAGGCCGTCTGATCTCTAAGACAGTAGACCCAACATAAGGATAGGCTGAATAGGCTTCAGGAAAAAAAATGCAGCTAAATTCAAGTAATGTGAGATAGAAAACAGAAATAGATATCCTGTCGCTGCATATATTGTTGGTTCTCAGTGATGCAAAAAGATAAATAAAATCAATGCTTTCTGTATTTACAATATAAGGGTCAGCTTTGGCCTAATGGTTAGAGAGTTGGACTTGTAACCTGACTTGCAGGTTTGAGTCTCAGTGCCAGCAGGAGTTGTGGTGGGGCGAGTAAATGAACAGCACTCTCTTCCACCCTCAATACTCACGGCTGAAGTGCCCTTGAGCAAGGCACTGGACCCCCAATTGCTCACCGGGTGCTGGAACAAATAGCTGCCCACTCCTCTTAGTGTGTGTTCACAGTGTGTGTGTGTGTGTTCCCTTCTCACTGCTGTGTGTGTGCACTTGGATGGGTTAAATTCAGAGCACCAATTCTGAGTATGGGTCACCATACTTGGCAAATGTCATGACTTTAACTTATTTTTTCATAAATAAAGAATTAATAATATAGTCTGATGGTGAGTGTGCATTACGAATTGAGCTAATGGTGTATTAGCAATGCGGACAGTGGTTTAGGAGTCTTGTTTATGGCCCTGCTGCTCTTTAAGTCTATCTGAAACTGTGCTCCATAGGGATATGTATTTGTGTTGCACGTGTGTCCTTCGCAGGACTCAATAAAGCTGCAGTGCAGCATTTAGGGATCAAGTCCCCCCATTCTTGCACCACTCACAGTCAACTCTAATGGACTGGAGCTAAATGCAACACAAAAAACAAGTCCCGCGACGCATGTTCAACACTCCACAGACACACATGTGGCCTGGCTGCTTTTGTAAATGTGTGTGCGAGTCTTTGCATATTCTTAAGTGGGAGGCTGTTGTGAGTAATTTGCTGTGCCTGCGCGTGTGAATGTGTGTTGAAGTCCTTGAGAACGGGACAGTTAATGGAGGTCTATACAGCACTGCTCTGAAAAAGCCCACAGGCTGCTCTTCGCTAATTAACTAATAATTCTTATTTGTTCCCCTACTGAACTTGTGATTGGTGTACCTCGCTAATTGCCTGAAGTTTTTAGGACCTCTTATAGCCCCAGAACTGAAGAACTGAAGAACTGTAATGTGATATATTTTACTAAAGAAACATCTCAGTTGATAATTTAACTGAGAGCTTATTTAAATCTCCTGAGATAACCCCCCCCCCCCCACACACACACACACACACACACACCACCACCACATGGAAATTTAAAAATGATAGTTCACGTAGAAATTAAATTTCATTATTTATTTCCTCTCAAGTTGTTAAAGCCCATAATATGTTTTTGGAATCAATAGAATACACAATCTGAAATTCTGAATAATGAAATAGTTTTGTTTCCTGAAATAACAGAATTAAGATCATCAAAATCAGCATCACTAGTGTACTTTTCTCTGTACTGCTTTGGAAGTTTTGAGATAATTTAGATCACTTTTATGATACTGTTTTGTTATTTTGGAGATTAACAGCCCCAGTCTTTATTAACTTTGGAAAATAACCAGCATATTCCTAAAAAGTGTATTTCTTATGGAGATAAAAAATATTTGAATAGCATGAGGGTAAATAAATAATATCAAATGTTTCCCTTTTAGGTGAATTGTTCATTATAGGCATTTGCTAGGTTTTAAGGAACACCATGCCTATCCGGTTTTCCATATTTTGCTAATGATTTGCCACTGCAGAAGATTTTGGTGACAGTGGTTCTCTGACAGGATGTAGAGGGGCATCTTCTTCCCAGGCCTATAATTATAGTCGTCCCATGTGCATGATACAAAACATCTCAACTTGAGATGAACTCTTGAATGCACTTCTCAGGGACTCTCCAGCCATACAATCTTCTCTTTAGTTTGCTTTCTTTCTCTCTCGTCTCTCTTTATCAGCCTCTGTCTCTCTGGCTCTTGCTGCGTGGTGGCGTGCAGCAGCTGTTGTGGGTTGTGAAGGAGCAGCTGGTATGTATGTGAGTGTGTGTTTGTGTGTGATGGGCTGGGCTGGGCACACTCATCCTTCCCTGACTGGAATAAGCAGCCCAAGCATCCCAGAACTGCACACACCCTTTAAACCTGCTGTCCATCTCACAAATACCCTCTTCTGTTTATTTAGTGCTAAACACATTTCTAGCTCATTGCATCATCTGTTTAGACTCAATACACAACTATGATACCCCCACAATTTATAGCATCTATTAAGAACTCATAGCATAACTCTTTTATGGTTACACTATCAGCTATACAGTTAAGCCACTTACTAATATGAATTGAGACTAAGTTCTTACAGTACATTGGGTTGTAACTTTTGGTTGTAAAAAAGTTGGTTTCTCCTCTCATCTTATTGCTCATTTCACATGCAATAAAGTGTTAAGGCAGTAAGGGTCAATGAAGTTTGGTGAGAGGTTATGTTAAAAGTAAAGTTTGGTGAGAAATTATGTAGAATGTAAAGTAACATTTGATGACAAATTATAATGATTGTAAAGTAAAAATTTGGTGAGAAATTATAGTAACTGTAAAGTGTGGTGAGGAATTAGGATGAAGAAATTCAATCAAATTTAAACTCTGAATGTAAATTTAATTGAGAAATTGGATGAAGGTAAAGTGAAGTTTGCTGGAAAGATATTATGATATAAAGATATTTGGAAAGATATTATGTCAAATATAAAAATAAATGGTGTGTTGAGAAATTAGGCTGAATGTTAAGTTTGGTGATAAATTATGCAAAATGTAAACTGTTGGGCGAAAAATTTGGTTGAATGTAGAATTATTATTATTATTATTATTATTATTATTAATATTAATATTAATATTATTATCATTATTATTATTATTATTATTATTATTATTATTATTATTATTATTATTATTATTATTATTATTATTATTATTATTATTTTATTTTATTTTATATTATTATTATTATTATTTTTTTTTTTTATTTTTTTTGAGAGTTGAATGTAATTGGGTCGTGTTTGTAACACTTTGAAGAATGGAATTGTGCATTAATCGTTACAGTATGTTGTATACAATACAACAGTATTTTGCCATGTATCTGTTATGTAAGGGTTAAGTGCCTAAGCAGATCAAGTGTTAAGACTAAAAGCTAAAAAAGCCAATGGGAACCATGGAGCAGTAATACAAGACCACTGAGGTAACTGCAAATTTAGTGCAGATGCCAGTGTTTGGAAAAGGCCAGATTCCAAAAGCTAAGAGTAGCACAAAAAGGCTGAAACTATGTACTGCTGAAATAAAGTTGAGCCCAAATCCACTAGTTTTAAGTTAACTAGTTTAAAAAAACTTACACAACCTTGAAATTTACAATAATGACAAATATCTTTCTCTTTTTATTATGCTTCCTCTATAAAGCTCAAAGTTTTCTGCCCTTGGCAATGTTAACTGCATTCTCTGTGCCCCCAGGTAAAATCTGTTCATCGTGGCCTCAAGAAAAAAAATAAAATAAAATATGGTACTTGTTATATGCTCAGGTTTGCACAGATTTATCTATTTAAATTAAGGATGCATATATGTGCACAATTAATTAATTCAGATTACATTTTAAATGCATTTGAAATTAGAATCTGGAATATGAAGAAAGGTAGCAAACAGAAAGTAAACAATATTTGAATGTATACAATTACCAAAATCTATGTCTAAGATCTAAATCTATATCTAATATATCTAAAACTATTCTACTTAACAATGAATATGCATAATTGGTCAAGTAATTATGTTGTATTACACTTTTGCTTTTTAGTTTAATAGTTGTATTACAGTTGTGTCATTCCAATTCATATTCGAATTCAACTTGTGTGTCGTGGTGATAACAGTTAAATCAAATTCCAACTAATGAATCATTAAGGAGTGAATTCTTACATTTAAAATGTTGCTTAGCCCTTGTATGTACCTGTTTACGATGATGTGTCATTGTGTAATTAATGAGAATTTACAAGACTATGGTGTTTCCCAGAAGAAAAACTCAGCAAGACTTCAGCTGTATTGACTTAACAAAATATGCTAAGTGGTGGTGACATCATTCTGTTAGCTGTCCTGGGAATTGTGCTCTGTCAACACACACAGCAAACCATGCAAAGGAAGAGCAACAACTACAACTATCACAGTCTTTCTTTTTTCTTGCACTCTCTCCCTGAATACCATAATTTCTATCTGAGTGTTTGTTTATAGTGAGAGTGAGGCTGTTCCTTTAAAGGTTTAGATCACCCAGAAATGTAAATCTATTCCAAATCTACAGTATATGGGTGAGTGGATGATGACAGATTATTTATTTACTTTATTTATTTTTTAAGTGAATTATTCTTTTAACTTGGGGGGTGGGTGCTTGTGAGTGTGTGTGTAGGAGGCACTGACTGAGAAAAGTGGGTAAGGCCAAAGGTGGACTTCTTTAGGTCACAGGCTTTCAGTAAGAGAGAGAGAGAGAGAGAGCGAGAGCGAGCAGCTCAAAGGTGAATGACTGCTGAGGGAGAAAAGGCCTCTTGTTCTGCTGTTCACAAAAGCCAGAGCCGGACATTCCTAAATAATCGATCACTTTTCTGCACTGGTTGCTGCCTCTCTGAACTTGTCTCCATTTGAGCTTTGTCAGATTGGCAGGGTTTTCTTTTGTCTGCTTTTCAATTTTTGTTTTACCTTTTACCTTATTTATTAAGTACTAGCTCTGTTCCAAAACAAAACCTTCATCGATATCTTCCTGCTGGCCATTGAGCTTCAGAAGTGACTGATTCAAAACTCTTTACAAATAGCAATCTGACTGAAACGCGAGTCGCAATTGGCTAATGCCACAATATTATGTGTAGCGATGTACATAAATATTGGATGAAATGATACATTTTTATTCATACCTGTTTCAAGTGAAGCACAAGTAATTAAGGATATTTAATCTGCTGTTGCTGATAAATGCTAAATCTGTGGCACATGGAAACTCAACAAAACTGTTTTACTGATACTTTGTTCAACATCTTAGATTTATTAGTTTGTCACAATACATTCTGAAATGGGAAAGCTCAGCAAAGGGTCTACAATTTTGCTAAAATGCTACATACTTTATGCTTTGGACCAGCTTTTATGTCAGTACGGTACTCATGGTCCCACAAAATGTTGTCTACATTGGCCGCTCAATAGGTTTTAGAACAGAATGACCTTGTAAATGGCATTTAACCAAGTTTTCAGCTTTTTTACACTGAAAGGCAAAAAATTTGACAACTTCGCTTTTAATTAGCACAAATCAGAGCATGCCCTTTAATGTTCTTGAGGACTTTGTTTGGATGAAAAGGTTAATCTTCAGTTTATTGTCACCAGCAGTCAAACAGATTGTATCTTCTGGATTCTGTGTGGTAGCGTATTGATCGCGTGACGCCATAGTCCACTTCCATGACATTTGTGTATATCCCATGCTGTGCAGACCATTACACCACTATTGATGTCTACCTGTCCCCTCATTCAGAGACAGCGTCTCAGCATCTTAACCAGTATTGATTGCGGCTTGCTAAATAATTCCCCAACATAATTTGTGCTGCAAAAGTCTCCTTCAGTCAGAGCAAAGTGTTTCTAGCCTGGCTCGAATCCTTTACCTCCTTATCTAATGGAACACAGTGTGATTTAGTGACTAGAAAACAAAACAGATATTTTCCAGATAAGATCCCCCCTTTTGTGCAATTTCATTCCCATTTCATGGGAATTAGATTCCTTAGATTATTGTGTGTGATACCAAATGTGTACACAACAAGATGGTAATTTTCTGTGTTTAATGAATGTAGCGCTGCGATCCTGAATTTTCAAGGTAAACACATTAGGAATAATGGCAGCAAACAATGTTTCCCTTTATAGATCGGTGCAGAGATTTATAAATTCACCTGTTCATGTAATTCACATTTGAAAGATTGGTGTCAAATGCATTTCCAATGTTGAAATGAAAACATCACCCTCCACTCAGGTTATTTTAGCAGTGTAAAGTTTCTTTCTGACATGTAAAGTATAAAGGTTTGTGGGCGTCAATTAATTATGTGCCTTTAGGGCCTCACAGGCTTTGTATCTGGGGTCAGGTGGGGTCAGGATACATTTCCCTCCCCTCTGCGTGTGTTTGTGTGTTCATGTGTTCGTTTCTCGCTAAGTACTTGCAGGCTGATCGCAAGGCTAATTCTAACTAGCAGCTGGTCCTTTTCACTCAGTGTTTACTTTTAAAAGCTAAATCTGCTGCTGCCCATCAAGACTTCTCTCAGACTTTCAACCTTGAAATCTAACAATCAAGAGCCTCTTAATTAAAACCAGGCCTAAGCTCTTGGCTTGCTGTTTTCAGCTCCTGTTGATGCAAATCTTCAGTAGGTTTCTCAGATTCAAAATATTCTTGTCACACCTTTGTACTGAATCCAACAGTCAGGTTCTAGAACGTTCCAAAAAATTTGTGGGATTCTGGAAAACCCATTCATTTTCTACTGGCATATTGCAAATAAATGTGAAATACATTATTTCTCTACATATATTTATATATGTGAACATATTTTAATTTATGTAATTTACAGTGCATTGTGGAGTTATAGTTAATTTTCTCATTCAGGCCATCAAGTACACAATAACATTGTCTTTTTATCAAATTTTCAAATAATAAGCCAGTTGTTTCAAATCAAAGTTTGTAATGCTGTGATTCATGTTACAGCTGGTTATTTTGTTTCATGGCCTAAAACGCTGCTCTGAAATCCCTAAGTGAAAAATAACTGGGGAAAGTACTTCTGGAACCAAAACTTCTGAAAAAGTGGGTGGGCACTGTTTTGCTCCATAGTGTCACAGACCTCCACTGTCCCTGAGTTTATTCCAAACACTGCACGTTGTGGTCCAGAGGCCATCTGTTAAAAGGAAGGGAATCTGACTTTCTGTCTGAGTGTAAACAGTTGTGGCTCTTACGCCGCCTGTGAGTTTCACTGTCATGTAAATTCCAATACTGAGTAATGTTCAATCCTAATCCAAAGGCACAGCTGAGTAATGGCCAGGCTGTAATCCAAGGTGCACAGCTGCTTTAGGGTCACCAAACTCACACAGACATCAACACATATACACAAACATGTACACACAAAAATACTCCTGAGAATGGGAATGGGGTAAAGCTTCAATAAACTGTACTCATTGGAAACTTTTTATTTTCCAGCGGAATGTACTTGTTCAGTTTGCTGCTGATATATCTAAATGTTAAATCGACCACAGTTGAAAATACATAATGTTTGAGAATATATATTTTTTAATAAATAAACTTTCCATTATGAAGTTCGCCACAATGTAACCGTCGTAGCATGTTGCTATGCAATTGCCACATGCTAACTAAATGGTAGTTAGCATGTTGATGTGTCCAATTCCACTTTTGCTGTTTTAACGACGGAAAAAGGTTGGCGCACCCGGACGCATGGTCTAAACGTGTTGTCCCTATTCTCTTAATGAGTAATGGGTGTTTTTTGGGCATAACGTGCAATAAACCAATCAAAGTCTCATTTTCCATTCCCTTTAAGAGCCAGTTGCGCTCGTGCCATGACGGATTTGCTATTTACACAGCGGAATTTGGCAAGTATAAAGGCAAAACGCTGTTCGTGTGCGAGCAAATAGATAACTTAATTTTGATACATTCGATGACTATCCATTATGACATGTAGGCATATATTTATATATATATATATATATATATATATATATATATATATATATATATATATATATATATATATATATATATATATATAATTAGTCTACAAAAAATCATATGCATTGTAATCCTTTAATTTTTAAATATTTGGCATGTTTTTGTGCTGCTGTGCATCCATGTGTTTAATAAGCAGCGTGTAGGCTCTTTAAATAACAAAGAAAAAACATTGCAGCAGACTTTAGACCATGTTTGAGTCGGTCTATGGCACAGTCTATTTTCAGCTCCTTAATAGCAATGCACCAGCAATGCACCTGAACACACCTCTTTTTTAGACCCATGGGCGCACAAATGGGCGCAAATGCATTTGCTAATTAAACGATGTGGTGCTGGACGGAAAATGTGAACGGCACTTGACTGAAACTAGCAAACACACTTGCGCTGCGTCGCATTGCGTCGGGTGTATTATAGGGCCCTATGTGTTCTGCTGTATGCAATTTTTGCATCTAAGCTAAAGTATGCTTGGGTCTAATGTGTTCTGGATGGATGTAAGCATGCGTATATGTATTTGCTAAGGTGTTCTGTGTGATTTTTAGCAAAATGCTATGTGGTTCAGGTTGTTTTAAGTGGTTTCTACTAGTCCAAACTAAAAGTCTGTCTCCAAGTCTGAAAACTTGATTCACCTGCTAAATTTACGTTAAATTTGCTTTTGCTAAATGCATTTGAAAATGTGTGAGAGGAACTACACATCTTCACATTTATTCAGCTGTGCTTACCCATGCAAAGATCACCATAATTTCACTGTGTTAACATGTTGCTGTACAATTGTTTATTTGTTCTGTGTTTGTTTGCTTGTTGCTATCTGGCTGCTAAAGCCTTTTGGTTGTTTTCTTGGTGATTACTTATTGGTCCAAGTCAGAAGGGTCTATTTCCCAAGTCTCTACAATTGGCTGTCTGTGGGGAGGGGGCTTAATTTAATTGTATTCCCATTTAATTGTACACAAGCTGAATTCGGTGTTTGTGAGTGTGATGACCTCTTACCAAGCAAGCGTCACAAATAAGATACAATTTACAAAGGCAGATAAAGTTGAAATGCCATGTAGAGAAGGTAGTTAACATATTTGATCAAATATGGTGCAAACCACAAGGAAACGTTAGAGCAAGCTACACGTCAACCTAAAGGAATTCCTGTGAGCTGAATCATTGCCTTCAGCTCACAGGGTGGCCTGTCATGCACCACGGAAATGTAGGGCGAGTAAAATGGACTGAATCTGTGTTTTAACAGATTTGACTTAGTAGATGCTGTTGACCCTGGATTGCCCTTTCAAAACCCGCAGGCATAGCACAGTGAAAGACTCTGCAAATCTTTGACATTTTCTTTTAGTTCTGAATAATAGAAATGCAATTTAAGTCACCCAAAAACATTGATCTGAACTATGATAGCTCAACTCTAGATGGCGGAGAGTTATATGAGATAATTACATGACTGTGTCTTCCAGCTTCTGAAAAGATCAATTCATTCAATTAATTCCATTTCTAAGAGGATATCTGAGATTACGGGTATGTGGACAGGCTCCATAAGGCTCTTAATAGGTCACTAAAATGTGTTTAAGAGCCTCTTTAAGTGCCACAATCCTCTGAGCGAACTCACATCAGCTTTCCTTTTAACCAGCAAGCAAAAAAGAAGTAAACAAATAATGGCATTAAACGATCAGCTGGCACTTTTTTGGCGAGTTTTGCTGATTGCTGTTTACCTCAATGGCCTTTATTGGCAAACGCATGAGAAATCGATAGTTTGCCACGCACCTCAGTAAAATTCAATATTAATTGGGCTCACATCCAATGTTTAGTCCAAAGGCAAAGAGGGTGGTTTCAGACAGAGGAAATTTTGTAAAATACAATGTCAAACAAGCAATTACCCATAAAAACATGTCACTCATAGAATCTTTTTATTGAATAACAAAAATAGACCTTATGCGCCCTGAAGGCATTTTGTGTATCTTTTACTGACCGTCCCCTAAATATGCATTTAAAGTAAAGACCCCATAAAGGGCTATGTTTAACCATATTCTATGGATACATAACAAATTATATACGATCTTAAATGGATGGTTTAATTTTATTCAATGACCATATAAAAATCAAAAATATTGTGAGGAGAAAAAGAAAATTAAAGACATTAAGTGACAATTAAAATAAATAAATGTTCAGTTGCTAAATGTAAAAGTATCATCTGTCATCAGGCAAAGATAATGCTTAACTAAAAATTAAACCTGATTCAGCTAATGGGGTAAATATGACAAAGAGGGAAAGACTAGTCACTGAAACTCTATCCTACAATATTAGCAGCAAGAGAACAGGCGGGAGGCCACAAATATCTCAGCACTATTACTCTAGTGTGTTTATTATATTATGTTCATGATCACATGAATGCATGAAAGCAAGGTGAAGAGAAAGACAAAATAAAGTCATATGTTCAGTTAGTTTCAACATGTTGTTGAGTCATACATCATTATACAAGTTTGACAAATAGGTCTCCTTGCCTCTAGAGATATGATTGATTTAGAACTTCGAGTTAAGACATGAACACTAGTGGTAAATCACATCTCCAGCTTCTAAACGCTTTCTCTAAGGTAAAAGAGCTTAACAAATATAATTAATTATTATTAATATGAAACTAAAATTGCTTTGCACAATCTAAGCTTTAAATCAATTTGTTTTTGGTTTTTTTTTGCAGCAGGATTTTGGTCTGAATTTTGAATAGGTATTGACTGTAGTCCCTTTGTTTATGTTCTTTTTTTCTGACAAGCAAATTACATTTTATAATGATGTTTTTGCATTCATTTTAGGCAAATGAAGATCCTTAGAAAAGTGCAATTTGTCTACAACAGCTGTATTACCTACCAAAGCCCTTAGCACCTTAGCAATAAATTGGCTAAATGGTGACTAAATTGGTGGATTTAATTATGATCATAATCAAGGCTTAATAAGAATGCTAAATGCAAATAAAAAGAAAGAAAAAGAGGTTGGGGATGTTTTGCCACTATTACGAAGGTGCCAAAGATGTCAGAGGCTGCTGTGTCGTCTGTCGGCCAGAGACTCCACCAAGCGGTCTGTGTATTGAGATTTTTTTTTCTCTCTCTCTAAAGCCAGAAATACATGCAAACACTAAACAAATAACTTTTTTTTTCTCAACCGCCTGTATCCTTTTCAAGTGCGACTAATTATTTTTAGATTTTTCAGCTATAATGTAGACGAGTGAGTTATGGGACTTACACTTAAAAGGCATACTTGCACTGCAGTACAAACATGCCTTAATGAATACAAGATGCTTGCTATTTTTACTTATGGTTCTTTTGTGCTATATATACTGACAGAGTGCTTTAAATTAAAACCAGCACACAATTACCCTGATCATTCATAGCTGAAACTGAATAGTTTGTTTGCACATCAGAACTTTTTTGCTGCATGCAAGTGTTTGATTTGAATTTAGAGGGTTAGTTCACCCGAGAATTAAAATTCGTTCATCTTCTACCCACCCTGCACATCTTCCAGTTCTCTACAGTGAGCAAAAGTGAGAAAAAAGGTGTTTATTACGCTTGAAATCTGTATATTAATCTAACAATCACACATGGATTCGATACAGGGGGCCTTTAGTCAAGCCCGGAGTCGTGTGAGGGATGTTTTATTACAGATGTGCGCACGTTATTACACATTTTCAACAAACACCCACTTAACCATTGAAAGGCTTGGAAGAGCAAGGAAATTGTTTAAAACAACTCTGATTGGATTATTCTGAAAGAAGAATGTCACTTACGCTTCAGATGGATGAATTTTCATTCTCAGGTGAACTCACCCTTTAACATTGTTTGTATTGCATTCTGCATATTTGTATATGATGTACTCATATAAAACATTATGCAGAAGTCTCATACGGCTATACTGCCTCAGGATTTCTGGTTGTCATATGCTGAGTCAACTGAGGCAGGTGGGTATCATGTGAATCCATCCCCTCTGTTCATTCTCAGCTCTGGGCTGTTTTGCAACTGAAAGGACTATGGTGCTATGAAGATCTGCAAACTGACAGTGCTAGATGTGCTAGATTTCCAGATAGTTATTCAAATAAAGTTGTCTTTCTTTAAACTCTTGGTGTTTTCTGTGTGCATGGGCAGTTTTGAATGCCTCGATCCCACAGGTTTTCATTTGGTGCTGAAAGATCCAATGCATGCGTTGACTTCCTCCTCAGCCAAGGGCCTGTTTCAAGGTCTGCTGTTTTTCTCTGATCCACACTGTGGTCATCTGAGAATTTCACCTTGCTTTCTCAGCAAAAGCAGTGCATGCAGGTTGAGTGGTCTTTCAGTCTGTTGGTACAGATTTGAGAATATTTGAGGCCCACGTAAGCACTTTCCAACATGGCGGCCCTTTGGGACAGTGCAGTACTTTGAAAATATCATATTTCGCTGCAATATTTGCAGTTGACCAATTACTAGAATAATTTAAGATTTCCTGCATTATTAGAGGTTAGCTGGGGTTGGGTGGGTCAGTGACATTCTTCAAGAGAGTACTGTATCGTGGCAACATTTCTGCAAAATAATAATATGTCACTTCTTATGTGTTTTGCGACACTTTCAATGCACGTTGAGTTTTATCCTAAACAGATAATGGTGCAAAAATAGTTATTTATTAATAGATAATCTGCCCCTGTAATTATAATCTATGTGAAAAATAAACACAGAAAATTCCTTCATATTTATACAGTAAATTGTGTCTTATGTTTGTATATATTTTTTTTCTCAGTGTAGCTAGAGACATGGTTTTCCAGTGACCCTATGCTGTGTAAGAGTGCCAGTAATAAGAAGGAACAATCGAGTTTAAAACATCAAGTGCCGCATTCTAAGTTCTAAGAAATTCCCCTTTTGTATTCATGCCTGTTTTAATATGATTACAAATAAGAAATTAAATTTAATCACACTAAAAATAGAATGTAGTACAACCATCAAGAAAAAATTCATAACATGTTTCTTTCACCTTAAATGCATGTGAGTGTACAAACAATTATTTTAAGTATAAGTATATTATGAGTTGATAAACTTTTTTCAAGGAATTATTTTTTCAAATATCATAATTTAAAATGTTATCAATTTCATCCGTTTTTATTGGACCAAATTACATTTTACAATCTGAACTGACCTTACCTAGCCATAAAAAAAGGTCAAACTATTTCATATTTTAAGAGCTTTATTGACAAACAATCTAAATGGTCTGTGGAATTCTTCGCTGTGACAATTTCCCGTTTCCATTTTTTTCTTAATGTTTATGCATGATGGTTGGACAACATCACTTTTTTCTTTTCCTTTTTTTTGATATTATAATAAACAGATTAAAGCTAAACTTTCTTTACAATGATATTAGGATAGTTTTATTACCCTAAAATGTAAGTGAATTAATGAATTAATTTTAATGCAGAAATTAAAACCTAGCTATTGAGCATCTTTTTCTTTTTTTCTTTTTTTTTCAACACCATAAGTAACACCATAAGGAAAATAGTGAGGAAAACAGTATGTTCATGCACTAAGACTGTGATACTTCTTGAAAAATTTGTCTAATGTGCCTCTAAGGATCTTCATCCTAAGGCTGATTATGGAGATGGGCCTAATAGTAATGTTAAAGTTGTGAATGAGCTGACATGAGCTAATTAGCAATCAGCTTAAGCTTTGAGTAGCAGAGGTTAATCACTCAACACACAATCAACCTGCGGGGGAGAAGCAGCGTGCATCCCCATTAATGTCCAGCGGTGGCCTGCCTGATCACTTCCACTCTCACTTCCTCTGCATGCAGCTCGCTATTGATAATCATATATTGATTGTACTTCTAATTGAACTCAAGTTCATTACAGACAATTAAAATCATGAACGATGTATTAGTACAGTCACATTTGCTGTAGTTCTCATTTTTTTATTTATATCTATTGATCTATTCCTTCGTCCATTTGTCCATGCAAGCATATTGAGGTTTGCTGTCGCATTGCTGAAGTTCTGTGTTGTTTGGATAGAGTTGTTTTTAGTGTTCGAGGGTCCCATCCTTTACATTTAAGTTTTCGCCCACTATTCTTCTTTGCTGATGAAGTCCATCCTTTGTGTGTGTTTTTGTGTATGTTTAGTTAAGCATTTGTTTTTGGTTTAAAGGGTTGGTTAAATTGTGTAATTAATACAGTAACTCACCCTCATGTCGTTCCAAACCAGTAAGACCTCCATTTATCTTCGGGAACAGAATTTAAGATATTTTAGATTTAGTCCGAGAGCTCCCAGTCCCTCCATTGAAACTGTGTGTATGGTATACTGTCCATGTCCAGAAAGGTAAGGCAGAAAATCATGATTTAATCTGTGGGAAATTATATCAACATTATCAAAACAGTAGCATTTAACACTAGTACAGAGATTAAAAAAAGAAGAAGAAAAGAAGAGAAAAAGACAAAGTTATCATTTATATTGCAATGTTTATTAAGGAAAACTAAAACAGTAACATGTATTTTCATATGAATAATAAGCAAATGATAAAATTATCCACCCCTAACCTATAGTAAAGTATTAACAAATTTTTATGAAATACATATGGTCTTATTTAACAATGTCTATCCCCCACATCCACATCTTTCACAAACATTTGCATGTTTGTCTAGTACTTTAAAGGTTTTTGTATGAGCTGTATTTGTAAGTGTTATTATTGCGCAATTCTTAACTCAACCCCAGGCCTCGCTGATTTTCAATCCCTGGTTACGGGATTGTTGTTGATTGACATGTTTTTAATGTCTTTCTCCTACTTATTCAGATGGTTCCTACACCCATGACCACTAATGCCTGATTCTGCCTAAATGGATAGACTTATTTATTTTTTGCTATGGCCAACTGAGCACCATTTCCATTCCAGATAATCTACTTTGATTTAGTCATACACACTTGGAATATGTTTTGGTTATTAACTGTGAGTGCAGAAAGTCTTTCCTCAACTTGTAGGCTCATGTGACATTCACTTTGATCCACTCTGAGGTTCAACAGAGCGTTGTCTTCACCTTTTACCCTGTCTGCACCCACGCCTGTCTCTGAGCTGTATTAATGGGAGGAAATTAAGGTTTTATGAACCCTGACTTTGTCTGGGGTTACCCGGAAAGTCTATTCATTAACATACTTGAGTCAGTGAGTCTTGTTCAGACTGATACACTCACCTCCAGATCCTCACGTCTGGGCTGCAAATGCAGCCACAATAAAATGGATTTCATAACTACTGCTTTCATAGAGGTAGCGGGATAAGAAAATTGGATTGTATGTAGGCTTTACAGTTTAAATCCTCAAACTCCCAAACCAGTTTTGATGATTTGAATGACAGGTTCAGTCTTGTGATGTCCCACTACCACACAACATGCCAAGCTATATCATTTTCCGCCAGTATCCTGTAGCGTTTATTACCTGAAATCCAGTTTATTAATCTGGCAGCTGATAACATTATTACTGTGTTTTTTTTTTTTCATTCTTTTTGAATGAATTATTCCTTTCAAAATGCACTCTGCCTTTGATCCCGGAAGACAGACTTGCATTATCGAGTGACTTCCATGAGGAATCCATCCTACAGAGTGATTTATTAATTCCTGTGGGAAGTACAAAGGTGGAGATGCAACAGTTTTATGTCTTTAAAGAAGTTTGAGGCATAAATAATTTATTTCCGAATAACGTTGCACTGTCGCTGTCATGCAGAGTGAAAATCAGCAGGCTGGTTTTCACAGGGTGATCAGTCAAATTAAAAAAAAACAGAGAGAACAGAAACCAAGTATCTCTAAATATGTAATTAGACTTCAAGCTCTTTTTGCATTACTGCCATGCAGAATTAATTGGTTCATGAAGTTTTTGAATCCGCGATTATTTTGAAGATCATCTTAAGTTCAACTAGAATCCTGCAGCTCAGTATGGCTCTCATTAATGCTCACTCCCTGTCAACCAAACTTAAAAAAATAATTTAAAATAATCTGGATTTCTTTTTTGTGACTGAGTCCTGGATAAAATCGGGTGATCTAAGTCCTTTATCTGAATTAGTACCCCTGACATTTAATTCGTCTTACAGGTCGAGGAGGAGGTCTTGCAGTGCAGACTGCTGGCTATAGTTTTCCTAGCACTGAGCCACAGTTAATTAATTTTAATTAACCTAGTCCTTTATTGATCATTTTAATTCCATCTAATACATTTATTGGAAAATTTGCTGCCTTCTTGGGGGACATTTTGACTAAACACAATCGCATTTTAATTCTGGGTGATTTTAAAATTCATGTCTGTTGCACTGCTAATGCCTTTGCCAAGGACTTTTTAAATCTCATGTCCTCACTGAAATTTGTGCAATGGGTAAACAAACTCACTGTCTTGATCATACATTAAACCTGATATTGACTTATGGTTTGTGCATTGATGATGTTGTCACTAGTGATATTTTCTTCTCTGATCATAAACCTGTGTTGTTCACTTCCCTTCTTTACGTATACCAGCTCAAGCATGCTGGTCTTATACTCCGACCACTCAGTCCAGTAATGCATTTCTTTATACGTATATTTCTGAAGGAATACCAACCTGAGAAATAAATGAGATCTTGCTTCTTCCCACTTGAATATTGATGATCAGATTCTATTGTTTAATAGCATGTCTTGTGATATCTTAGACATCATTATCTTAAATCGTAAATCCCAACCATGGATGAACAGTGATATTTGGACACTCAGCAATGTCACCAGTGTGAATGCAAGTGGAAGATGGATGGGCTTAAAGTTTCTTGCCTAGTCTCATTTTATCTATAATGGCGATTCTATTCCAGACCTCATTTTATCCACTACTCAATGGAGTGAATTTGAATTAGTTTCTTAACAGACATGTAAAAAACAAAAATCACTCTAAAATTATTCCTCATGACGTTATGCCCTCATGATTTGTAAAACAAGTTTATGACACTATCAAACCTGAATTAGTGAATATCATAAATAACTCCAGATTGTTTTAAACTAGCTTCCGTGTTACCAATTCCTAAGAAGCCTTCGTCTGATCCTGTAGTCCAATAAAAATTCGGAACAGTCTCCAATCTGCCATTTTTAAAAATGTAAGAAAATGTATATATATGCAGCTGCTAAATTATTTGATAAGTAATGGTATTTTTTCTGTGTTTTCAGTCTGGTTTTAAAAATCTACACAGCACAGAGTCTGTTCTTTTCAAAGTTTTTAATGACATTTTAATGTCTACTGATATTGGTAATACTATGGCTTTAGTGCTGTTAGATCTCAGCTCTGCATTTGATTTTGTTGGCCATGTTTCTTCCTGTCTTGCCTGGAGTGCTACATTGGAGTTAGAGGCACGGTGCTCAACTGGTCTCGGTCCTTTCTGTCCAATATAAGATTCTCAGTTAATATAAGGACACGTTACATGTGATGTCCCTCAGGGTTCCACTTTGGCACCATTACTGTTTTCACTGTACAAGTCACCCATTTGTTCTATATTTAGGAGATTTTGTGTGTCATATCATTGCTATGCTAATGATACTCAGCTTTATATTTACTATTTGTGCGCAATGACAGGTCTGTCATAAATCAGTTAATAGCCTGTCTCCAAGAACATGGCAAACCAATTTTTTTTTTTTTTTTTTTTTTTTTGCATCTGAACAATGGCAAACAAAAAACAAAAAAAAAATTATATTCTGGGTGCTGTTGACTTGGGTTCTCTCACTCCATATTGCTCACTTGATGTCTAGGATCTGGGTTTTATTTTGGATAGTGGACATAAGCTGAACAATCAAATCAGCTCTGTTATCAGCTCCAGCTTTTTCTTACCTTCGAAGACTAGCGAAAGATAAACCCTTCTTAAGTAGGAAGAGGTTGGAGATTCAAATCCATGCTTTTATTTCATCGCAGCTTGATTATTGCAAATCAGTTTATCATGGGCTTCTTGTCTCATCTATTCATAGAAGTCAATTGATCCAAATCACGGCGGCCCTTTTGCTCATGGGCAGTCACAAATGTGACCACATCATACATAATCTGCATTCACTGCACTGGCTACCTATCCATTATCGCATTGAATTCAAAATTTTGTTGTTTGTATACAAAGTGTTAAACAATGGGTAACCATTTCTAGACTGTAGTACAGGGGTCATAGAGCCTTTGCAGTAGCTGGCCCCAAGTTTTGGAACAAATTGCCACTATCTATCAGAACAGCAACTACAGTGCCTGAGTTTAAAAGTCTTTTAAAAACCTATTTGTACTCCTGTGCTTTCAACATCTTGTGATTGTCTATTTTAATTTGGGTGATGGACCTTATGCAATTTTGAACAAAACTTTGGTCAACCAAGGTTGTTTTAAATGTGCTTTATAAATAAATTACAATTAAAATTAAACTTAACTTAAAGCATGTAATATATCCAGGTAATCTTCATCATAGTTGTTTGGAAGGAGAAACCCATGCAAAATAGGATTAGGAGGTGATTTGCCCCAGAGAAATCCATACCATAATTAAACCTCTGCTCTCTTCTACCGATCCCAGATAGCTATGGGTAAATTTACACCAGACAGTTTGAAAAGGGACAGATTTGTTCTTCATTCCTTAGTTTCATCATTCACTACTCTGTCTTTGAAGTTAAAGTAGTCTGAAAATGATTAGCTTGAGTTAAAATAGTTCAAGTACAGTATTCTTGTATTTGGTTTCCCATCTAACAGCTTTGTATAGAGAGTTTGAATGGCATTAAAGGGATATTTGACACCAAAATTTGTATTCCAAATTTGTATGCACAAAACAACACATTTAGAAAAAAAATAATAATAATAATAATACTTTCAGTCAATTCTATATTATCAAAAACCCAACATTCTTCAAAATATTTTCTTTTATGTTCCACCGAGGAAAGAAAGTCATTCTTTCGGAACAACATGAAGGTGACTAAATAGTTGCAGTTAATTACTTTTTTTTTTTTTTTTTTTTTTTTTTTTTTTTTTTTATGTATGTATGTATGTATGTATGTATGTATGTATGTATGTATGTATGTATGTATGTCTGTATGTATGTATGTATGTATGCTTATTTATTTATTTATTTATTTATTATTATTATTATTATTAATATTATTATTATTTTATAAACTATACCTTTAAGCTAAACTCTCTAATACTGTCAAATTCTGGCAATCCCTTCATCATGCAGGTTCGGAGTACCAGGGCATGAGTCCCCATTATTTCATCTCCACAAGGATGCACATGATAATTAAACCACAGGGGCAGGGGAAGGGGCAGGAAGTCCACATAAGCCTTGAGTAATGCCCCACTCCTCCCCCTTGGAGCCCACCTCAGGCTGTGGGAATTTCCTTTTGTCACACTCTGCTTGCCAGGTAAACAAGACTGAATAGGAAGAGCAGGAAACCAGCTAAAGGAGGGGCAAACGAAGCACAGGAGAAGTGAATTGATTTCACACTCACCAGGTAATACGGTGCTCTGCTAACGAGTCAGCAGCTCTGCCCCAGGAACCATTCAGGATCACTATGGATCAATGGGCTGGCAATGTATGGTAAAACAGGTGCACTAGATTTAAAATGATGCTTGATGCAGATCAAAACAGTGGCAGATATTCTGTTAAGGGGACATAATTATCCACCTATTCTTGAGAAGATGTTGGGACAGATCTAAACAACAGTGTTGCTCCTGACTCAAGAACGAGAAGAGAAGCCTGTCATTAATCTTAAGGAGAATCATTATTCATGGTTTTGACAAATGTATTATTTTATAATGAAATCTCAGACTTTCTCACCCTTTTCTTTCTCGGATTTTCTAATATAGAAAAATAATATAGAAATACATATATTAGTGCTGGGCAACAATAATATTTATTTTATTTTTAATTGCTTTTTTATTTTATTTTTTATATTATTGTTAGTGATTAATCACAATAAATCACATTGTTATGCATAAATCTAATAATGCATTCAAAAATAGTGTATTGTGTTTTTTTTTTTCATTTAAAAGACTAAAAGTCCTACTGCTATATGAACAAAAGTGTAATAGCATTTGATTTGCAGACACTTTAAACAAATAAGGTGCTTTTTACAGCAGTGTTCCTTTTCACAGTGTTATACTTTGTTATAGAAAAACAGGTTAAGCTCAGAGTCCAGAGCCTCGATCCTAACATTATAACAGGCACATTCCTATTACAGACCTGCACAATAACGGGACCCATCGCAGCAGAGTGCGGCGTGGGATGACACTTAATGTACGGGTAGAGACTCGGGTGTGCTCACACTAGGCAATCTTAAATGTGCCGGAGCACATTTGACCCCCAAAGCCTGGTTCCTTTGTCTAGTGTGATATGTGCTGCATGATTGCATGAATATTTAGAATCGGCCAAAGCGATAGATCGCAAAGCAATATATTGTGAGAGGGACATGTGTTACCGCGTCCCACGCGACTCAAAATAGTAAACCACAAAGTTAACAAAATTATTCACTCCACTGTTTTGTGCGAGAGCGCTTCTCTGCTGTCTTCACGTGCTATCGGACACTTCCTTTTTCCAACTTAAGACATGATTACAAGCACATTGCATTATTTTCTGTTAAAAATAACAGTGGACCTAAATAATTTGACCGGGAGCATCCCCTCCTGTGACCCATGATTTGTCTGTAGGCCTATGTGTATTCAGAGCCAGTGAGCAACGGATTTTCATAATAATAAAAAAACTTATTTATTTTTTTTAAGTTTAAATTGCTTGAATTATTTTTATGACTTTTAAGTAAGTTAAGTTTTCATTTTTATCATTATATATATTTTTACAGTGTGTGTGTGTGTGTGTGTGTGTGTGTGTGTGTGTAGATTTTTAGTTCAGTGAGACGATTAAGACAGAGTAGTTAACAGACTTCTCTTCTCTCATTGTTATCCTACCATGAGAAAAATATAAAAGCAAATGAAACTCATTGCAGAAATGCACTCCATTCGCAATACTGTAAAACAATGATGAATGGAGAAACACGACAGGGCTGAGGACAAGAGGAGAAAAGAGAGAGCAAACTAAATTTATGCTCTGTTGACAACATGCAGGTGTGTGCTAAAGCAGAAAATCTATGGGGATTGATCGGAAAAGGTGGAAGTTGTGGATTGTGCTCTATTCAGCTTTCCACTTGCATTTACTGCCTCTGTTACTGCAGCATCAGAAGGACCTTGATCATGGTTACAGCTCAGTGTTAATTAAGGTGCCTGATCAGGCCTGTACCGCTGTGACCTTATTGTAGCCCGAAGCCTCTTGTATCCCTTAGTCTGGATCTTGGGAATGGATATTAGATATTGGATGGACCTGCAGATCTTTTGTTTGTTGAAGCTCAGAAGTCATCTGCTGAGGCTGTTCACTGTTGTGTTAACCCATTCTTGTGTGATGACTACCCATCGATTGCTGCTCCTGGATAGCATTATCCCTTTTAAGCCCCACATGTCATTAACACCCAACCTGACATTTGTTATGCATTGACCGATTGATTGATTTATTGATTGAAGATAAAACAGATTATGACAAGCCATGGGAAAGAGGCCAGAAAGCAAACACAACTGAATAAATACCAGAGCATGTGCTTTTTTTAGAGTTCCTATTGCAAACTATATGTGGAATGGCAGGCTACTAACTGAATTCATAATTAACTAAATTAATAATCTCTAACATTATCTCATGTTTATTTTCTTTTTGTTACTACTTTGTGACAGTTCGTTTAAATACATTTTTATGCACATATAGTATATTGTTGATACTTTTAAATACCATTTTGATACCATAAATAGGTAAACATGGGAAAAAAATACATGTGGAAATTAATAAAAATAAAAATAAATGTAAGCATAAATAAATACACAAATAAAACAATAAAGTTAAAATAATAAAATGAATAAAGAACATTATTTAAAAAAAGTGTAAAAATTAAATAAAGTAAGAAGTAAAAATAATTAGTAAGTATAAGTTATACAAAAGAAAAATGTTGTTTTACCAAACCATTTTATTTCTCCCCCATCCCCCCGTTATTTATTAATAAATTAATTAATTTATCAGTTCATTCATGTATGCATTCATAAATATGAAGTTCTGGTCCTCCTCCATACCATAAAACACTGTCAGGTTAGGACATTCTATGGGACAGGGTATTCCATATAGTGTGTTTTGTTTTTACATTTTGACATGTAAACCATTCCAGTATTCCATGCACACAAAACATTTGCATACCATGCATACTATACATACTGCATACTGCAGAAATAGCAAGAGTGGGAGCATGCCATTCTAAACATACCCACTGATTTGTTTGGGTCATCACTCAACAGTGTTCCCAGAAATCCCTGCATGTCAGCGAATGTGTCTGGCTTTGCAATTAAATTAATGTTTAGTTGTGTTTCATTCATTTATTCAATCATTCATTCATTTATTCATTCATTTTATTATTATTATTATTATTATTATTATTATTATTATTATTATTATTATTATTATTATGATTATTATTTATTTATTTATTTATTTATTTATTTATTTATTTTGTAGTTTTAACTCAATTTTATGAACTCCAGTCACTCTGTTTGGGATCCTTATTGTATTTATGCCAAATACAGTCTGCTCTGTTTTGTCGTTATTTGTAATCTCATACTAAAGAAGCTAAACTTGTCTCTTTAAGTAAATTTAAGGCAGTTAACTGTTTGTAGCTTGAAGTTAAGTTGACTGTTGCATACCTTAAATTAGCATGTAGCCTACCCACTAGTAACTGTAGTGTAACCAAATGCCCCTACTGACCCGTACATTCCTGGTTCACTCTCTACAGATTCCTTCTCATGCTGTGTCATCTGAATGCTGTGAGTAACTGGTATGCAGAGGGAAGCAGTGTGGTATTCCCCTCACTCAGAGGCGGGCAGGTGAGTCACATCACAAAGACAGCCTTGTGCAAGTTTTAACCGAGATCTTCTCATAGCTGTTCCATTTTGTCATGAAGCCTTGACCCATAAAACTAATGGATGCAGTTTTCTTTGAATATGCAGTATAATGGTTCATATGCTGGGTTATTACTAAATGTATAGCTGTTCATTTTAAAATGTGAAAGCCCCCACCTTTCTTTTGCTGTTTTAAAGACATTATTTATCTGGTTCTTGCAGTGTTATTTATAGGCAAAGGTTCACATGTCTATAAAAGCTTAAGCCTCTGAGGGGCCTCTCGCTGGTTCCTGGGTAATGTCCCAGCAGGTTGTTATCCAAAAATTGTAGCAACATGCAGTTTGGAACTGCGCAAACATTTGTCCTGAAAGAGAGAAAGTGATAAAACAGACTCAGTTTCAAGCATGCCTGGAGAGGTGAAGTGCCTGCAGTATATGTTTCATCATTCAAATCAGTATATTTGTATATATCAGTATATATATCATTCAAGCTAATTCATATATTCATTCAGTACATTTAGTGGCTACCCCTTTGACACATTTAAGTGTTACTGTACATACAAATGCACACATTTTCACAATCACACAATCACATTTAGTTCTGCATGTATTTGTTAAGTTTTGTTGTTTCGATTTGTGTTTTGTTCTACTGTGATTTTATTTGTATTTGTTTTTATTTTTTGCTTTTTGCTTTTCGCTACAGTTTCTTATTCTGTTTACAATATTCCATTCTATAAATGTATTCTTTTGGATTTTAACATGTGTTTTGTTTCGGTTTGTTTCTGTCTAATCTTGTCTTTTTTTGTTGCTGTGTTGTTTTGTTTTGTGTTTTGCTTTGCTTAGTATTTTTGTTTTGCTTTGGTTTTGTCTTGTCTTTTTTGTTGTTGTGTTGTTTTGTGTTGATTACTTTATTCACTTCTATGTTAAAATAGCTTTAGATGTACTTCTTATGGCATGGGATGGCCAATGCAAATATATAGTAACCAGTGCATGATGTTTTAAGCATGATTTATTCATGATTTAAATTAGGGGTGGGCATGATTTATTTTTTATTTTTTTACATTATTCTATTCCGTTTTATTTACATTTCAAAATAGTTAAATTTTAAGGCATTTCAGTGTAGTGTATCTGTCATGGGATTACTGTGGCAAACATATGTGCATGCATTAATGAAAAGGTACATTTGCAGTGCTTGTATAACAACCTTGAGAACATTTTTATTGTTTGAAGCTTCAACTGTTTGAACTTATTTCAAAATACCTCATAAAATGACATTTACATAACAATATTCACACACACACACACACACATCTACCACGATATCATGCATTACAATATTGTAACTGAAATATCAAAATGAAACTGCTCCAGGTTATGTTTATGCTAAGGCAACATGCTTCTTCACTAATTAAACTGTAAGAGGTCATATAAATGCAAATATAAATTAATTTATTAAATTAATTTATTTATTACTTATTGTGTACAAACATGTTTTTAATTTGTACTTATATTTAAAAAAAAACTACATGTAATTTCATCTGTATTTAATTTCTGTAATTACATTTATAATTATACTGTTGACCCTTACCTTACACCTTAACCCACCCTTAAACTTACCCATACCTCCAACCCTCTCCCTAACCTTACCCCATCCCACCTCAATAGCAGCAAAAGTGTTTTACAATACAATATGAACACAATAAGTACATTGTACTTATTTTTTATGTAAGTACATAGAAAATAGGCCACCTAATATAAAGTGGGACCCATTATTTTGTGCATTTGGTGTAATGCAATGTGTTTATGCGGTTTAAGGTTAAAAAAAAAAATTACAAAAAAGATGAATTCCATATAATGTACATTATGGTTTTCCTCTATGCCCCGTGTTCTGAAATGCGGTGAATTTTACAAAGCTCAATGTTCTGAAAAAGCAAAGTGTGCTCTGACTGGCCAGCTATCTAGTGCTATCTAGTGCCAGCTATCTATTGGCCGAATGCCTCCTAGACCAATAGCACAAGACTCAGTCCAGCAGCTCTGCTCGTGCTCATCCCATCATCGGTTCTCTTTTAGCAGTTCAATCAATGTACTTTTAGGAGTAGCTGAACCACTTGGGACATTGGTTTATTTCGCATGAGAGGGAGTGTAAGGCATGTTTATAAACCGAATAACTAATTTGTGGATTAGTGTATACTGGAGACTCAAACTATTTCAAATGATTCAGTTCGATTTGGTTCAGTATCTCTTAACTTTTATAAAGAATAACTTTGGATTTGAGATTTTAGTCTTTGCAACTTTACAGATGTTCTTTATGCACCAAGAGCTTGTAACACTCCAAAGAGAAAGGACAATTTTTAATTGCATCATATGACCCCTTTAAAATATTCATACAAGGATCTGAGATATATCTATGCAATATTGTTAATTAAAGAATGGTGATATATCAATATATGTGCTTGCATGTAGATTGAATATAACATTTTAGCACACAAAAAGTGGGTCACAGTGGGATAGAAACTCATACACATACACACATGATCATAGGGATGTCACCAGATGTGTTCAGAATAACTATTAGGCCCAGATTCTCCTGCACACATTGCGAGGCACTGACTGCACAGAACATGCACCTCATTTATCTGAAATGAACTCGATAGGGAGGCCAAAATGTTGGAAGAAGCACAGATGTGATTTGGATCTACAAAATATACAGCCTTATACCTGAGGGTTGTAACATTAGAAGGCTGAATGGAACATCGGTTTGGGGGATGAAAAGAAGCTGCCCCGGTGCGCAATGTTACATGCGTTTAAGCATGGGGAATATATTATTGTATCGCTCAAAACCCATCACTGTAACACTCTCTCATCTTTCACAAGGCACTAACATGCGATTCATGCTCCCCCTTTAAGCCTCTCTGGTAAGCGCCAGTGCACGCATGATGGGAAAACATGGAAGTACTTTCAGTCATAAATTTCCCATCTGCTGTTGCCACCAGAGCCAGAACTGGAACTCTGCCAGTGACCTGACACAGCCCAACTTCTTTCTCATCCCATCAAAACCAGTTTCCTTTTCTTTCTTTTTTTTTTCTGGAAGCCGCAAGTCAACATTCCTCTGCCTTTTTTATAAGTTTATACAGGTGTGTTTTTTGATAAGAACATGTTTGTGTGTTTAAAGACGGCAGTATTTAGACAGATTAATAACAAAATCCAGCAGAAAGCCTCTCGAAGAATGCATTCGCGTGAAAACGGGTTGCGTTTTCCTTCTGCTTTTTTATTTTCATTGGCTTTTATTTGCAATTAAGCAAATGTTCTTTATAAATAAATGAGCTGGTGAATTAGGAAAGCTAATGAGGAATATCGGCATCATATAACAAACTGAATACTCAAGCTCACCACCCTTCATTTCTCAGTCTTTTTCCATCTATTTAAATTAAAGACACATCAAATCACAATGGCAGGTATTATTATGCTAATGGCACGTTTCTATTATTATTGTCATCTTAATGGCGAGGGTCTCGACGTCTAGAGGCCACATTGTGGTCTATTTGGAGGGAGAAGAGGGGAACAGGAGAGCTTAATGAAGGCAGCTAAGACTGCTCATCAGCACTAGGGCGCCCCTCTGCTGATAATTGCACACATTATGTCCTATTAGTGGAGTCTGCCACCTCTCCATGGAGTGCCAAAGAGCTACCGGAAGGGGAGCTCAGGGCTTAGCCGGGACAGTTGGGACAGGACAGGTCAGGGCACAGATCTCAGATGACCAACGTAGGCTAAACATCTTTTTCACTCAGTCTGAACTCATTATACAGCAAACCTGCCAGGGGCATCTGATCTGCTGTGTTATAACCATATGTGATTATTTATATTTTATTTTTCTATATATGTTTTTAATGTATTTATTTATTTTTTGTATCATTAGTAATAGAAGTGCATTCACATCATTTTGGAAGTACCATAATTACAAGATTCCTAATATAGTAGAACTCATAATTACCACTTATTAACTCTGAAATCAGAAATGAATGACATTAATACTCTGACAGGATTTCCTGCAAAACTGTTTCTAAATTTTACAGTAAAAAACAATCATGATTACAAATTATTCTTATGAGCCTTTTCTTTTTTCATGAATCAAAAACATACAACGCAAGTGTGTTCCATTCATGTTTTTAGTTCATTTTAATGAATCAGAACAGCACAACTAGCATAGCATGAATCCTTATAGTGCTGGTTATATTTAGGGTATGTTTAAATGACAATAATGAACTAACCATGGAAAGTTTTTCTTTTGTGTTTTTTAAAAGTTTTGAGACGGAAAAACTACATTGCCAATCCCTTTTCAAATAGATCCAGCGTCTCCGTTTTTACAAATTTGTGTTTTTGTGGGTTACACAGAGATGATAATGGTATCATATTCAAAATGACTCTGAAAACCATTTTCAAAAGTTTGCCTTTTCAGGCCCCCGCAATGAAAATGAAATTAAAGTTGATGTTAATGAAAGCCAAAAACGCATTAAAAGATTTTCAGTTTTTAGTTGAAAATAGTGGTGTGTAAACGTCCTCAAATAGTGAATCAAACACATTAATCTTAAAATGAACTGACTTATAAGTGTGTTGACTGATTGCATAAATGATAATGTATTATAATTAAATATGAACAGTAGACCTATAAATGAGTTGCATATGTAGTGTTTAATAAAAAAGTAAATTAATTATTATGTTATTACATCTCATGTTTTGGGAGAGCATTAATGCCCCCATCATTTAATTGCATTAAGTGCGGCCCTCATTTGGGAGTCACACTCAGGGTCTTCACGGTCATAAGTGACCGGACACCTAAAATGTAACTTTTTTGCCCCCCAGTAAAATCAGAGGAATATATTTTTATTCAATAATATTTTTTCTTTTTTCTTTTGTATTTTGAGAAAATTTTAAGGTATTAATTCATATTTATGCAATAATTATGAACAATTTTTCTCATAGAAAATAGTACATAATTTTTTTTTCTAATTTTTCTAAATTATTTTCGAATTAATGTTGTATTTCAGATTAAACCAGAGACTAGGCTTTTCAAATACATTTTTTTTTGAAGATTTTTTAGCACCACCTGGTCAGAGCAAAGAAAGAAAAACATGTAAGTGCATGGTGCAACCAGTTATTACCAGTATAGGAATCTATAGAGAGGCTTGTGAATTCCCTTATTGTTTTTAGACATAATTGCTTACTCATATTAAGTAGTGGACTTGAATATATATTAATACATTCTAAAGAGTACTTTTTGTATATTTTTTATATTTCTTCTGTTATAAATAATGATTTCATGCATTATTTGCATTAAAGTTTTTGCATTATGATTGCAATCAAACCTGAACATATTGTTCAGTGGCACAGAGCTCCTGCAAAAAAATAAAAAATAAGAATCCTCAGAATGGTGCAAAGGACCAAGTCTGAGTTTCTAAGTGCACTGACAAACCCAAGAGGCAGCGCTTGCTTCTCATCGCTGTTTTACAGACAGCAGGTCATAGGTGTGTGCGTGTGTGCGCGCGCGTGTGTGTGTGTGTATGTGATTATTTAGAGTGTCATACCTTCACTGCTGTTAGATTTTCTCTGCATTATGACTGAATTATTGAATGGATTTCACATTCTCAAAACTTTGCTCTGTGTTACAGACACAGTAGTTCATAGGTGTCTATGTGTAA
>NW_020528325.1:0-17500 GCF_003368295.1 Carassius auratus | reverse complement strand
TATATGTTTTAGTATCTTATAAACCAGCTGTGCTATATGTGTGCTATATATTTATGTGCAATTGACAAACCCTTTGCATAAGAGAG
The DNA here is from genome assembly GCF_003368295.1 of Carassius auratus. Taxonomy (NCBI): domain Eukaryota; kingdom Metazoa; phylum Chordata; class Actinopteri; order Cypriniformes; family Cyprinidae; genus Carassius; species Carassius auratus. The sequence goes on along the minus strand of NW_020528325.1, from coordinate 17,414 downwards.
ATATAACAGTGAAGAGTAATGTGGATACTTAAACTTCTTACATGTTGTCTACTGCATGGAAATGTATTTTTATTTTACTTGCTTTGTCATGTGATCATGTCCAATTTGTTCACCTGCTGTGACAACTGCAGTAAATTATGAGGTTGAAAGTATAATAATAATAATTAAAATAAATAATAATAATAATTGTGAATTACATAATATCCAAAAAGTGAAATGTGCATTTTTGGGTCAATTCTAATGCTAAATGCAATCAATCGATCGCTCAATCAATCAATCAATAAATCAATCAATCAATCAAATATTAATGAAATTAAATACATTAACATATGATTAATTAATACAAATTAATATGATTAATAAATGTATATTAAAATTAATTAATTTGTCATTATTATTAAATAATTAATAAAGGAATGCATAACATTTTGTAAAATACATATATTTATATTTGCTTAAAAGGAAGTATTAAATTAAAATTAAAATTAAAATCACTTGCACTGGACAAGTGTGAAATAAGTGTGTCCTTCAAAAAGAAGAGCATTGCAGAGAAAAGAGAGAAGCTCAGTGAACCCGAACAGAAAGAAAGACGGAAAAAACAAGTAGTGAGACAGAAAGAGAGAGAAGGTTGGATTTAGTTCTCCTAAGGGAAATTAGAGCTCTGTCAGCAGGGAAAATGATCCCAGTCTGCCCTCATCAGGTGAAGACGATCCTGAAACGTACAGTCTGCTCTATCGTTTTGTTTTGTTTTTTATTTTTATTTTTCTATCCCCTCTGTCTCTCAGTAGATTTAATCTGAATTCTGAATCTTTTTTTATTTTTTATTTTCATTTGGACATTTGTAGGAATCTTAGTGCAATTAAATTTTTAAATACTTCCAGGAACTTGACATGTCCTGCAATGTGACATGCTACACTTCTTTTAAACAGGATTTTGGCAACTTTTAAGACTTTAATAATCTTAATGAGACTAAATGTAATATTTGTACTATAGGGCCAATGACTTAGAAAAGACAGAAAGGAGCTTTTTCTGCCCTATATAACCTTTACATTTAGTTTTATTTGTTTAACCTAATGTATTAAGGTTGATTCACTGATGTTAAATAATATTTTTCACTGTTAGCACAATTACACTTTAAAAATTCTTAACCTTCAATAATTATACCTTAAATTGCCTTATTACCAGATTTAACCTATACATTAGTTTTGTTGGAATAATTTCATATATTTAGGTTGATTTAGTGACGCTAAATAACATTTTTAGATATATTTTTTAAAATAAAAAAAGTTAATTTAGACGTCAGCATATTTGCATCACTTTTATTTTTAGTGTAGAGAAAAAGCACATCAGCACAAAAACCTGATTTTATTCCTTTGCAAGATGTGTGTGTACTTTACAAACATCACTTCTTACGTTTCATGTTGTCCATTAAGTGTTTTTTAACATCATTTGTGTATGCTTATAAACTCATGCTCACGCGCACACACACAGTCACAGTCACACAATGAAAGTCTCCTGCATTTACCTCAGATGCCCATATTCCCATTATTAATGGCTGCTTTTGCCAGATAATTAGCCTGTCTTATCTGTTTGTTTGAGAGCTGATATTTGTGCACCTGTATTGAAGGATGATGCTGGGGTGCGAGAGCTCATCTGGCAACCGGAGACTCGGGCCAGAAGAGGGATTTACACGTCAAGCTGGAGAACAACTGATCTCACTGGTGTGTCGGTAACCTTTTCCACTAATGAAAAAAAAATAAATACTAATAAAGCACAATAAAGCCCAGAAGAGGTTGTTATAGCTTCATGTGTGCTGTAATATGCTGGAGAGGGTGTGCTGGGATCAGACCTCCTGGCTTTTGATCCGACAGAAAGAGTATGTTTTTGGACCTGTGGCTTTTATGACTGTATTCAGCTTTATGAGCGAATCACAGGGCGAGATTTGGTGGTGGGTGGGGGGGACCTGTATATTAAATATGAAGATTTTTATTTGACATGGATGGGGTTGTGTGGTTTAGTAATAATAGCTCTGACAAACAGATGATTTATGGGCAATGCATGACATCTTTAGAGCTTGTTCTCCAAAAAAAAAAAAAAAATTATATATATATATAATTCAATTGAAACATTTACATTTCATAAATTCATATGAACTGATTAAGACATTTCTTTCTATAAGGCCTAAAAAACATCTATCTATCTATCTATCTATCTATCTATCTATCTATCTCTCTCTCTCTCTCTCTCTCTCTCTCTCTCTCTCTCTCTCTCTCTCTCTCTCTCTCTCTCTCTCTCTCTCTCTCTCTCTCTCTCTCTCTCTCTCTCTCTCTCTCTCTATATATATATATATATATATATATAAACCTTAAAGAATATAGAAATGCATAGAATTTCTATCATCTTGAATGTTTTACTTTTCTTTCTTTTATCACATTATTCAAAAAAGGAAAGATCCCTCAGCAGCACAGTTACGGGGGTGTATTTAACATTTCAAAGTCTGCGCTCATAAGGGCATATGCTAATGTAGAATATATTTTTCTTCCGTATCTGACCTAATGAGCTAGAACAGTTCTTTCAGCTGTTTTCATTGTGGAATAATGACCTGATTCTGCACCATGAAGGTAAATAAACAGAGGTACAGAATAATATTGCGTAGAATCATAAGCAAAGGGAGGTGGATTTCCTGTAAGACTACATGTTTGTTTTAATGTGCTCAGCATTGATTAAAAGGAAACTGGCGGATAAGAGCTGTAGCTCTGAGAAAACAGCTTGGAACAGAGTGAATGTGTTTGTTAAATGTGTTGGATAGGAACTCACTTACCTCTCCTTGTCAGATTTTGTTCATTTTTATCTGAATGGATTGAATTCACAGTCAAACAACCACCTTCCCAATTCTATAATGTTGTTTGTGTGAATCTGTTTGGACACTAGAGCTTTGAACTGAAAAAAACTATTTTTGATATGAAAAAAAAAAAAACATATTTCTGATATGAAGTTGTTGTATTTTGCAGGAGTGATTCTGTTGTATATGACTAAGAGGTCCACTAATTTGTCTTTACAATGTTGTGTATATGGGGATTGGGGACCGTCCTTATAATTGGACTGGAACCTAAATTAAAGTGATACCTTTAACAGCAAAGTAGTCTTAAACAAGTCTCATTGGAAAAACAGGCCATTAACTAAATTTTTTTGCAAATCTCCAAAAATTTATCTACAGTATACATACAATTCACTGCCGTTTCGATCTGAAATTTCCACTAGATGCAGATGCTTGTGTAAGGCTTTTCCGACAAACTGTAGTAAACTTGTTTGGTAGCTCACCAGGTAAAATTGTAATTGCGATTGTGATTGTCAAGGCTTAAATCAAGCAAAGGGTCAGTAGGGCAGGCAGCAGAGGATCTGTAGAATCAGAGAAGTCTAAGATAATACACAGGTTAACAGTCCGGAATAAATGCTCAGAAAAATGCTAGACGGGCTAAACAAGACTTGTCGAGTGAGTGTTCGGATTCAGCTTATGTAGGGAGTGGAATGAGGAACACCTGATGGTGATTAGCCCGAGGTCCGGGGCATACGGGTAATGTACTCTAGAACAGCATCAATACTCAGGTGATGGTGCCCTCCAGTGGCCATTGAAGAGAGCCACAAAGGCCTGGGATGTGACAGAGCACCATCCCTGGGAGAGATTGTTCCTCCGGAGCATACCCCTCCCGGTCAATAAGATACTTGGAGCACCCTCCCTCTGTGTCGTGAGTTGAGGATTGCTCGCCATCGATGATCATGGGAGGGGTACTCTCAGTGGTTTCAGTCAGCCTGTTCCTTCACTCTGCGGACCACTCATTGGAGGTGCACATGGGCAGTGTTCCAAGTCCCCTCGCTCCTTCTTAACCAATCATCTACAGCAGGGAGATCCGAAGGTTATCCAGACCAGGGAAACAGCCTGGCCGGAAGCCAAGGACACATTGGAAAGGAGTGAGACCGGTGGCTGGTTTTCTGAGGGAATTCTGGACATAATCTGCCCACAGAAGATAATGGCTCCAGTTGGTCTGGTTGTTGTGACAGTAGGTGCAGAGGAAGTGTGTAAGTTCCTGATTCAGTCGCTCTACCTGGCCAATGGATTGGGGGTGATATCTTGAGGTGAGACTGACATTGATATTCATTTGTTGACAGAATGCCTTCCATACTCGGGAAGTGAACTGCGGACCCCGGTCCGAGACGATGTCCTCAGGAAGCCCATAGAACCTGAATACATTCTGTAGGAGAGCTTTGTCCGTCTCAAAGGCTGTAGGCTTGTTGGTGAGAGCAACTAGGCAACATGCCTTGGAGAAGCGGTCAATGATGGTGAGTGTTGTGGTGAACTGATTGGAGCTAGGTAAGTCTGTCACGAAGTCAATAGCGATATGAGACCATGGCCATTGGGGAATGTGGAGACGTTGAAGCAGACCGGCCGGTCGTTGATGTGAGGACTTGGAGATGTTACAAGTGACACAGCCTTGGAAGAATTGTGTAACGTCGGATTGAAGTGAGGACCAACAGAAGCGGTTGTAACAATGAATTGATAGGTGCTACTATTACACTGAATTTTCTTATGAAACGTCGATAGAAGTTGGCAAATCCTGAGGAAAACATCATTAACAAAGGCCTGGAATACAGACGGACTGTTGGCAAGCCCGAACAGCATAACCCGATTCTCATAGTGCCCGGATGTTGTCGAGAAGGCTGTCTTCCACTCGTCCCCTTTACAAATGCAAACCAGGTTGTAGGCACTGTGTATGTCTAATTTCGTGAAGCACCTGGCGTTGCGGAGCTGCATCGCTGTAGCCCACTCCAAGGCTTTACCGGTAAGCAGCCAGCAGACTAACGCTACATGGCACTCATCAGTCGATTAAGTGAAGGGTTTCTGGTTGATGCAGATGTAGCATTGCATTAGAAAAACCCTTACACTTGCTTGGGGATCCATCATACTTTTCCAGAAGTGAGAGTCGAGCACCATGTGGTGCGGGAGACGAAGCGGGAGTGAAAGTGGCAGCGGTCGCTGGTATTGGTGTGAGATTCACTATCATGCGGAGAGCTTGTAGTGTCTTCACGAGCTCCTCAATGAGAGAGGTGAGTTTATGCAGCTGTTGTTGATGTGTGGCCAGCACAGAAGCTTGGGCAGATACCTCGGAAGAGAGCGTGTAAAACATTGCTGAATCCTGAGTTGGCAAAGTCTTCTGTAACAAGGAGTCAGAGGCATTCGGATACATGTGCAATGTTTATTTAGAAAATGTAATATTACCAGGCAGAGGTCAGACAATAGCGTCAAGGATATCAAAGACAAACAGAATCGAGGTTGGTTACCAGGCTTGAATCAGGGCAGGCCGTAGACAATAGGCAGGTCAGAGACAAAGCAAAGGGTCAGTAGGGCAGGCGGCAGAGGATCGGTAGAATCAGAACAGTTCAAGATAGTACACAGGTTAACAGTCTGGAATAAATGCTCAGAAATGCTAGACAGGCTAAACAAGACTTTGCGTCGATTGAGTGTTTGGCATCAGCTTTTATAGGGAGTGGAATGAGGAACACCTGGTGGTGATTAGTCTGGGGTACAGGGCATATGGGTAATGTAGTCCAGAACAGCAATAAAATACTCAGGTGCTGGTGCCCTTCGGTGGCTGTTGGAGAGAGCCACAGAGGCCTGGGTCATGACAAGTGGCAACTAACTGTGTTTAGAAATGTAAACATGGTCAATAGAAACGCTGTTTAAAACAAGAAACAGAAAGGTAAAGAAAGGTGATGTAAGTGACTTTGAATGTAGTATGGTTGCTGGTGCTAGACGGGCTGGTCTTACAATTTCAGAAAACGATGATCTACTAGGATTCTCATGCACAGTCATTTATAGGGGTTTACAGGGAATGGTCCAAAAAAGAGAAAATATCCAGTGAGCAGCAGTTATTTGTGCAAAAAGCCCTTGTTGATGCCAGAAGTTAGAGGACAATGGACAGACTGGTTTGAACTAATAGAAAAATGCAACAGCAACTCAAATAACCACTCTTTACAACCTAGGTATGCAGAAGAGCATCTCTGATCACACAACAAGTCGAACCTGGAAGCAAATGGGCTACAGCAGAAGAAAACCACACCGGGAGCTACAATTGTCAATTGAAAACAGGACACTAAGCTCCAATTCACACAGGCTCATCAAAATTGGACAATAGAAGATGGTAATGGGGGAAGAGAAATGGTTGCTTGGTCCAATTTCTGTTGTAGCATTTGGATGGTAGGGTCAGAATTTGGCTTAAATGACAAAATTGTTTTGTATAAATAGTTCAGCCTGTTGGTGAAATAGTGTGTGGGATATTTTCTTGCCATATTTCGGGTCCCAATTGAGCATTGTTTAAACACCACAGCCTACCTGAACATTGTTGCTGACTGTGTCCATCCCTTTAGGACGCTAACCCTAACTCATATTGTGATGGCTACTTCCAGCATGCCATGTCACAATGCTCAAATCATCTTAAACTGGTTTCTTTTAACATGACCGTGAGTTCACTATACTCACTGTACATCTACTATTTGTGTAGATATAGCCTTTGATGTCCAGCCTGTGACTCAGGCAATCTGTGTCAGTATTTTACTCACATAAAGCTATGGTATGCTTTAAGAAGATAAAGAACAAATTATTTGTATGCTTTTGTGTTTCCCTTGTGTAAAGATCAAAATTTATAATTTTGTGTTTCACTGGAAAAATAAATAAATAACAGCACATAACTCTGAATTATATAATATATATTATATAACAGCACATAAGTGTATAATTATATAATTTTGCATCACTGCATAATGCCCCACTGGAGACTGTGCTCTTGTCTGAATAGAATGTCTTTTATTTGTAGCAATGTGTTCAAAGAAAGGCAATTCCAAGTAACAGTAAATGAAATCAGAAATTCAGACTTGTCCCTGAAACATAAGCTTGTCATTCAGATGAGAACACTTCTCACATTCTGTCTGATGAAGTGGATGCGATGTTTGTCTGGCTAGTTTAGTGTGTGAGAGGCAGAAAGGAAATGGATTAGGGTGAATGACACAGTTTTCTGATAAAGTGAGGACAGTTTGAAAGAGGCTTCTGACTCATGTCTCTCTCATTTCCTTGTTTTTTTTTTTTTTTTTTCTCGCTTTCTTTCTAGACTGAACAGTTCCTCAGTCAGTTTTTTATGGCTACTTTGTCCTCACCCAGACTGTGCCATCCTGCGTTTGATGGCTCTGTTCCTCTATTATGGCCTATGTTGATGACTGTGTCCATTGACATTGACTCTGTGTGCTGTTAAGTGAGGACACTGATGGCCACATTGATCATTTTACAGATCTCAGGCTATAGTTCAATTCAATTCAAGTTTATTTTATTGCGCTTTTTACAATACAAATCATTACTAAGCAACTTTACTGAAAATTTAGTTTTTTACAATATTTAGTAGTAGCTTATAAATGGTGACTGTCAGTTAATTTGCATGAGACAGGATTATTCAGAAAATGTAATATACGACGTAGTCAACCAAACGATGAACATTATTAACAGGAATTATTATATGGTGCAATCACAATTGTAGCAATATTTATTAGTTCTGTATGTTGTTTCAGGGTTAGCATAATCTGAGGTCCTCTGAGGGGTCAGCACTATCTTTTCTCAGGTGTTCTGGATCCAGACTGGAGCTTGTGTAAATCCTAATTACCACAGGATGTAAATCTCGTGGCAAAACAGAGAAACAAATAGAGACATCATTAGCGTAGCTGCTATTCCAACAAAATAAAATTAATTAGTTTAACCCAAGCTATAGAATAAGAAAAAGAATGTGGATTTTATCAGATGCAACTGCTGTCACAAATTATAAGATGTATTATTTGAATGCATGGAGAAATACATGTGTTTTTAATCTAGATTTAAACAGAGAGAGTGTGTCTGAACCCCGAACATTTTCAGGAAGGCTATTCCAGAGTTTGGGAGCCAAATGCGAAAAAGCTTTACCTCCTTTAGTGGACTTTGCTATCTTAGGAACTACCACATGGTCAGCAATTTTTTTATTTATTTTTTTACCTTAGGGAGAAATTTGAATTGTAACATGGTAGAAGACTAGTTAGGTACGCGGGAGCTAAACCATTTAGGGCCGTATAGGTAATTTATGATAATTTGGTACGGAAACTGATACGGAACTTAATAGGTAGCCAGTGCAGAGACTGTAAAATTGGGGTAATATGATCATATTTTCTTGACCTGGTAAGGACACTAGCTGCTGCATTTTGGACTACTTTTAGCGTGTTTATTGCAGATGCAGGACAACCACCTAGCTGTGCAATTGCAATAGTCCAGTCTAGAAGTCATGAATGCATGAACTAACTTTTCTGCATCAGAAACAGGTAACATGTTTTGTAGTTTGGCAATGTTTCTAAGATGGAAGAATGCAATTTTTGTAACATGATAAATATGGTTTTCAAAAGACAAGTTGCTGTCTAATATAACATCCAGATTTTTTACTGTAGGGGAAGTAACAGTAAATCTGTCTAGTTGCAAACTGTAGTCTACTAGATTCTGTGTACTTTTTTTTTTGGTCCAATAATTAATATCTCTGTCTTATCCGAATTTAATAGGAGAAAATTATTGGTCATCCAGTCTTTTACATGTTTAACACACTCTGTTCACTTAGATAATTTAGCATCATTAGCATAACAATGGAAACAATCCCATATTTTCTAATAATATTACCAAGGGGCAACATGTTTATTGAAAATAGAAGGGGACCTAGGACGGATCCTTGTGGCACTGCATATTTAACTGGTGATAAATGAGATGGCTCCCCATTTAAATAAACAAAATAGTAGCATTCAGACAGGTAGGGTCTAAACCATCTTAGAGCCTGCCCTTGAATAACTGTATAGTTTTGTAATCAATCTATGAGTATGTCATGATCTATGGTGTCGAACACAGCACTAAGATCAAGTAAAACTAGCAATGAGATACAGCCTTGATCCGACACAAGAAGCAAGTAATTTGTAATTGTAACAAGCGCAGTTTCTGTGCTATGATGGGGCCTGAAACCTGACTGAAATTCTTCATACAGATATTTTTTTTGCAGGAAGGAGCACAAATGAGCAGACACATCTTTTTTCTAAAATTTTAGACATAAATGGGAGAATTAAAATAGGCCTATAATTTCTCAGACTTGCACTCTCAGTCACTTGCACTTCCGCTAGTGACATCACTTGCAGTCTTTATTTTTTATTTTATTTTTAAATTTTTTTATTATTTTTTGTTTGAATATCCCAACATTTTATAACAGTAGCCAGGTGGCGAAGACAAGAAAAAGAAACTAAATTAAAATGTCACTTTCAATTGCTACTTGCACTGTGTGCTACCTGTGATGTCACTTGCAATCAACACAAATCCAACATGTTGCCAATGGAGACAAGACGCTGTGGTGGTGATTAAATGATTAAAATTAATTTAGTACTATAACGTACAGGGTCCTGCAAGAAAAAGACAAGTCCGGCAAATCCATGGCCAGAACACCAGAATATGAACGTTTGCACAAAGTCTCTCACTAAGCAAAGAAAAAAAAAAACATTTAACATGGCTTAATATATCCCAGCAGGCACCGGACGTCAATATAACGTCATGCTGACATTGGATCCCAACGTTGGTCAGACGTTGTAATTTGGTTGAAAATGAAAATCGGGTTGACGACAGAACCCAACGTCATATTGACGTCGATCTCCAACGTTGGTCAGACGTTGAATTTTGGATGAATATGAAAATCTGGTTGACGTCAGAACCCAACGGCAGGCTGACGTCGATCTCCAACGTTGGTCAGACGTTGAATTTTGGATGAAAATGAAAAATCTGGTTGACGTCAGAACCCAACGTCAGACTGACGTCGATTTCTAACGTTGGTCAGACGTTGAATTTTGGATGAAAATGAAAATCTGGTTGACGTCAGAAACCAACGTCAGACTGACGTCGATTTCTAACGTTGGTTAGACGTTGAATTTTGGATGAAAATGAAAATCTGGTTGACGTCAGAACCCAACGTCAGACTGACGTCGATTTCTAACGTTGGTCAGACGTTGAATTTTGGATGAAAATTAAAATCTGGTTGACGTCAGAACCCAACGTCAGGCTGACGTCGATTTCTAACGTTGGTTAGACGTTGCATTTTGGATGAAAATGAAAATCTGGTTGACGTCAGAACCCAACATCAGGCTGACGTCGATTTCTAACGTTGGTTAGACGTTGCATTTTGGATGAAAATGAAAATCTGGTTGACGTCAGAACCCAACGTCAGGCTGACGTCGATCTCCAACGTTGGTCAGACGTTGAATTTTGGATGAAAATGAAAATCTGGTTGACGTCAGAACCCAACGTCAGGCTGACGTCAATCTCCAACGTTGGTCAGACGTTGCATTTTGGATGAAAATGAAAATCTGGTTGACGTCAGAACCCAACGTCAAGCTGACGTCGATTTCTAACGTTGGTCAGACGTTGCATTTTGGATGAAAATGAAAATATGGTTGACGTCAGAACCCAACGTCAGACTGACGTCGATCTCCAACGTTGGTCAGACGTTGCATTTTGAATGAAAATGAAAATCTGGTTGACGTCAGAACCCAACGTCAAGCTGACGCCGATTTCTAACGTTGGTTAGACGTTGCATTTTGGATGAAAATTAAAATCTGGTTGACGTCAGAACCCAATGTCAGGCTGACGTCGATCTCTAACGTTGGTCAGACGTTGCATATTGGATGAAAATGAAAATCTGGTTGACGTCAGAACCCAACGTCAGGCTGACGTCGATCTCCAACGTTGGTCAGACGTTGAATTTTGGATGAAAATGAAAATCTGGTTTAGGTCAGAACCCAACGTCAGGCTGACGTCGATCTCTAACGTTGGTCAGACGTTGCATATTGGATGAAAATGAAAATCTGGTTGACATCCGAACCCAACGTCAGACTGACGTCAGTCTGCTACGTTGGTCAGACGTTGCATTTCGGATGAAAATCTGGTTGACGTCCGAACCCAACGTCAGACTGACGTCAGTCTGCTACGTTGGTCAGACGTTGCATTTCGGATGAAAATCTGGTTGACGTCAGAACCCAACGTCAGACAGACGTCAATCTCCAACGTTAGTCAGATATTGCATTTTGGATCAAAATGAAAATCTGGTTGACGTCTGAACCCAACGTCAGACTGACGTCAGTCTGCTACGTTGGTCAGACGTTGCATTTTGGATGAAAATGAAAATCTTTTTGACGTCAGAATCTAACGTCAGACTGTCTGAAAATGGAATACACAAATGTTTTGTGGTTTTATCAGAAAAATGACTAAGAGATGAACTGGATTATAACAAATATGATTTATTTATTGACATGTTGTATCATTTACATTTAACATGGAACAGAACATTTACAAAATAATTACATTTTAACATCAACATTATTGGAACTGAATAGTTTTGAAAACATTAACATACATTTTATTAACATCTTTCTTTTTTTCCTGCTACCTCCACCCACCCTGTCTGGTGCACAGTAACGTCGCAAGGGCTGTGCAAAGTGTGCAACTTCACTAGGCCTCACACCTCTAGAGGGCCTCGCCTGAATTTTATGTCATTTATATCTCATTTTTATTACTATTTTTTCCACCCATCTTGTCCTTTGGTAGACTAAAATAGTCATAGCGGATAGACAGTACAAGACTCTAAGTATAAGAATGAGTAAAGCTCTTTGTTGATAGGACGACAAAAAGTTATAAAGTTTAACTTTTAAATGGTCTAGAGCCCTGCATTTCACCCTGACTTTTTTTACACTCCAGGCCGGGTTTCGGGCCAATTTCCACAACATAGTTCAGATGCGGGCTGTCCTTAGGCCTGTTTAAGGCTTCTCCTTATTTTTATATTTAAGACATCCATCAATTAGTGATGAAAAAATTGCCGCACTGAGGGAAACAACACGAGACCGTGCTAACATGACTGTCAATAGCGGCTTAACAGTGTTAAGTGTCCCGCAGCATCACAGTGTTCTGCTTTTAAATGCACGCAATAGGCTTAAGCTTGACATAAAGCATCTTCAAAAAATTATTACCATAAATGAGTCATGGGGTAAATAGGAATGAGATTGAATTATTTACTAATAAATAGTTTTCTGAGTTGGTGTAGCAAGGATGATGTTGCTAATCCTGACTCGCCAACTCTTAATTTTACAAGCCTTAAGAGAGAAGTTCATCTTTATGGATTATCTTTATAATGAATGAGTTTTTGTTTCTGATGTGTTGTATTTTGTTAAGTAGTCTTTTAAAGTTTTCTATAGATATATTTGTCACGTCCGTGAGTCATGTATTCACTGAGCTTTGGTTCATTTTTGTTAAGTGCTCCTGTTCAAGACGAGACGGTAGAAAGCGCATCATGACTATTTTCTTTTTTTTTATAAAAGCACAACGATTTGTTGATAATGTGATTGCACACAAATAAAAGTAGACAATTTACAGTTACGAATGATGTATTACTCTTACCTTTATGAGCAAAAATTACTGCATATCCACTGAAAAAAATGCAAGTGATTGCACTGGCCAGCACGCTTTGCTTGCACTCTCCGCACAAACTACTGGATATAGCGCACATTTATCTAGGTTTAATTTTTTAAAATACTTGAACTGTTTTATATATCTATAGATTTTATTTTAGGCAAGTCGTGATGATTTAAGAAGGCTAAACTGATCCATAGGTTCACTGTCTGGCACTGGCCGCTTGGCCATTAAAAAAAAAATCTAGGTCTAGGGATAGGGCTTAAATTTGAGGTCCGTGCAAGGCTCTAGGCTGGTCTGCCTCAGTGGTCGAGATGGCCAATCATATCAAAGAATGTGGGTCTTACTGTCACAACATAACTAGAGTTTGTGGAAAAATGTAAGCAGTAGCCTACGGTATTAGAGAACTGTTTTATGATTGAAATGTTCAGCGACTAAACATAATAGACTATCTAGAGATGCAAACTACTCAACCTTGTATGAAATTTCGCCCTTTTGAATTGAAAAAATGCGATAGGTTAATGATTCATGTAAAACATAAAATAAATGTGACAATAGACATTTGCGTTTTCGACTATTAAACATACGAATAAGAGTGAGAGTGCACATTTAAAAGAAAATATTATTTTCAAATAGTGCAAATTGATTTTAGATGTAAAATTCAGCTGCAAAAACCTAGTACCGTTTAATTTCACTTTAATAGCAATAAACAGTTTCTTTTCTTTCCCAATAAAGTGAAATACTGAACATAAACATAGGAAGATGAGAAAATATTGGATCGCTCTTTCCATCTGAACTCTTCATATATAACTGTCTACAAGCCTAGAACTAATTTAAGCATTCTTATTAACTTATTATAATTATGATTGTAGATCCTTATGAGCTAGTGTGTGGCCATGATTTGTGCGCAAGCATGTCAGTGAGCAAGGCATCACAATCGAACAGATGCATGTTAAAGTTGAGTTTGTTGCGGTTCTGGCTTTGCTACCGTTCGGACGTTCTAGCCTACTGTTCTGCACTTCACTTATTATTTCTGTACTTTTCTCAGATTTTTCTACGATTTTTTACTTCAGCAGATCAGCACAGTGCTCAAACAAAATATTTTTGGCACAAACGCTAAAACTAAAAACTTTTTTTGACTGGAATAATACTACAAAAGAAGACTTTGCCTCCCACTGCCAGCAGCTTACATTCTGGAGATGGGAAAACAACTGCCTACATTCAAATGGAAGAGAGAGAAAATGCCTCCTGTTGGATCTACTTGTTGCATGAACTGCTGCAAACTTCTACAAAGAATTGTGATTCTTGAAACAAAGTTACTTGCTGGACTTCCAAAACAGGCGAAACACTCAGCAGACTGTCGTCATGGACCCTCTCAGCCGGTGAGTCCCGTGAATCTTCTGAATCTCAACAGTTTGTACCAAGTGTAGAGGAACAAGCCGAAACGGATCATCACACTAATCGATGGCACAAACAGGGTGCAAGACCCAGAGGAACACAAGACATCAGATTGTCATGAGTTTCTCGTATTGCTGCCGTAGCTTTCTCTACCCCAGATTCAACTATGACAAGGCTTGTAAATACCAGTATTCTACCTCCCACTATACATCTTGAAAACAGATTTGAAGAATTAATGAATGCGGGTGAGGAATCCCCAAATGTGATTAGCAGCTAACACCGTTACTAACAGACAGTGACATTCAGCTCAGAGCGCAGCCGAGCCTAGGACACTGATAGTGGGTGACTCTATTATCAGAAACATCCGTAGCAGGACTACAATAACATGCTGCCTTCCTCAAGCAACGGTCTCTTATGTGAACACGGAACTTCAGAAAATGAAGCACAAGACTACAAATCTAATTATCAATCCATGTGGGGAAGAATGATACTCTCAAAAAGCAGTCAAACATCCTTAAGAGGACTTCAGTGAACTCTTTCAAACACTTTGAAGACTCCAAGTTCAGTCGTTCATCAGTGGACCACTCCCAACTGATAACACCATGCAGCCACAAAAAGCACTGCTGATGGACACCATCCCGGAAGAGACCTGCCCTCAGAGCTCCTCACAGACAGACTGTGATGTATCAAAACAGATACAAGACTCAGTACTCAAGGATGACTTTCTTGAAGACAGCCGGGGAAGCCAAGACAACATATCACAGCCACAAGAAACACCAGAGACACAACCCATCTCACCAGACACATTATTCCTCTCTCCAGCATCTCCACTTCTGTGCTTTTCACTGAAAATGGTAGAATTGGTGTATGCTTGGACTAAACTCTCTCACTCATTCGCTGCAAGCCCGCAAATGTCAACAAGAAACAGCAGGGTCCCAAAACATCAAACCAAAAACAACTGATAGAAGCTCTCAGTGATATGTGTCGGGTCCCTGCTATTATAACCGCAACATTCACAAATGTTTAAAGAACAAGTGGGAACCAGTTGCCTGTAGCTTTCTCAATTTCACTTTTATCATGTGACAGAAAGTTTAAGGCCATCTTAAGCCGAAGGGCAAACTCATCTAATATGCATCAAACTAAAACTGATGTAATGACATAAAGCACTGCCATCAAGTTAGCATCTTTAAACATTCGCTCACTAAATCAGTCCTCAATGAAGCAGTCCTTCCTAACTTCACTTCCATGAGTGTTTGCAGGACTGTTAGGAGAGGTGGGAGGTGGAGCTGCTTTTTTAAAGATGTCTATCAATGCAAACAAGTGTCATTTGGTCATGACTTGTCTTTTGAATATTTAGGGATTGTGCTAAAAAGGTGCTCAACACATTCTTTTTATTATTATTTACAGGCCTCCAAAATACTCTTCAGCATTTGCTGAGGTAACAGAAATGTTATCAATGATTTCCTCAGAGTTTGACTGTTTTGCTAATGCAGGGGATTTTAATTTTCACATAGACAATGCAGAAAACAAAACTACAAACAAATGATAACAGTTCTAAATACCTTTGACTTGATTCAGCATGTGAATGGACCCACACAAAGGTGGACACACTAGATGTAATCATCAGTAGGGCTCTAAACATTTCATTCATTGTTATTAAGGACGTAGTACTATCTGATCACTTCTGTATTTTCTTTGATATATTGATCTCTGCTACCACTTACTCTAGAACTGTCTCTGTCAGAAGGATATGCTTTCAAATGTAGCCGCACTTAATAACCAGAGCCGTAGTTCGCTGACAAGTGGTGCATTATTGCGTTCAAAATCGCAGAAGAATCTCATGCGGTTATGAACGTGATATTGCGTAGCTTGTCAGCGAACTACGGCTCTGTCTATTAAGTGCGGCTCCATTTGAAAGCAGGTTATTGACATCAACCGCTAATCACCGCTAATCCACAGATCCAGCTTTACTGACGAGACATGCATGACAATTGCATGCAATTAATAGTGCAGCCCTAAACAAGAAACCTAGTGTACTATTTACGGAGGCCATATCTTTAACACCAACCGACTCTGTTGATATTCTCCTTGATTCCTTCAACTCAAAAGTTAAGAATGTTATTAATGATATTGCTCCAATAATAGTCAGTAAGAAAACAAACAACATTTTGGAAAACATAGTGCAGCAACTAAAATCATCAACTTGCTATATAGACACACTTCCCACATATTTTTTCAAAAGTGTGCTTAACTGTTTAGAAGTAAATCTCTTTCTGGGACTTTTCCAAACTCCCTGAAAACTGCAGTTGTTAAGCCCCTCCTGAAAAAGAGCAATCTTGATAACACCATTTTGAGCAATTATAGACCAATATCTAATCTTACTTTATAGGCCAAAATTATAGAAAAGGTAGTTTTTAATCAGCTGAATAAATACTTAAACATCTGGTTTCAGACCGCATCACAGCACAGAGACAGCACTCATTAAGATAATAAATGATATTAACTTAAATTGTGACTCTGGCAATATATCAGTGCTGGTATTGCTAGATCTCAGTGCTGCGTTTGACACTGTCGATCATAACATACTACTAGAGAGACTGGAAAACTGGGTCGGGCTTTCTGGGATGGTACTCAAATGGTTCAGGTCATACTTAAAAAGGAGCGATCATTATGTGAGTCTAGGAGAGCATAAGTCTAAGTAGACATCCATGATATGTGGAGACCCACAAGGTTCAATTCTTGCACCGCTCTTGTTTAGCCTGTATATGCTTCCTCTAAGTAAAATAATGAGAAAGAACCTAATTGCCTATTACAGCTATGCTGATGATACCCAGATTTACCTAGCCTTATCTCCAAAATGAATACAGCCCCACTGACTCCCTCTGCCAATGCATTGATGAAATTAATAGCTGGATGTGCCAGAACTTTCTTCAGTTAAACAAGGAAAAAACTGAAGTCATTGCATTTGGAAACAAAGATGAAGTTTTTAAGGTGAATGCATACTTTGACTCTAGGGGTCTAACAACTAAAAATCAAGACAGGAAACGTGGTGTGATTCTGGAGACAGACCTTAGTTTCAGTAGTCATGTCAAAGCAGTAACTAAATCAGCATACTATCATTTAAAAAACATTGCAAGAATTAGATGTTTTGTTTCCAGCCAAGACTTGGAGAAACTTGTTCATGGCTTTATCACCAGCAGGGTGGACTATTGTAATAGGCTCCACACCGGCCTTCCCAAAAGACCATTAGACAGCTGCAGCTCATCCAGAACACTGCTGCCAGGATTCTGACTAGAACATCTGAGCATTCACACCAGTCCTCATTAACTTCCAGTTACATTTAAGATTGATTTAAAAGTACTTCTACTTGTCTAGAAGTCACTCAAAGACCTAGGACCAAAATACATTGCTTCCAGAATCAGCCTCCAGAAGAGATCAGATGTGCTAAAACACTAGTCACATTTAAATCTAGACA